>NC_082393.1:24185347-24209473 GCF_031168955.1 Gadus macrocephalus
TGGTCGTCCGTGCTGTAACTCCTGACGAGGAGCCATATCTAGTCTATAACTAGGCTGGGAGGCAGTGGCTGGCATGAGATTAGCACCCTGCAAATAATTCAAAATAGACTTACTAACATAACAATACAAATCTGATAAGGAAGAGCATTACATTGGTTGAGGGAATCTTTGAACAAACAATACAATTAGGAAGATGAACAAGGATATGAGGAACCTTGTTAAATTTTCTTGGAATTGATGTGAGGGTCATTAGGATGCTTTCTCTCTCTTATTATCTATCTCAGACATCCGCTCTCTCATTTATTTCCCTCCGCTATTGACCTGAACCAAACCAAATCTGTTATCAATGGAGGTTACCATGGTGACCAACAAGAGACGGATCAGATTAAAAGCAGCTCGCATCCAAAGGTGTCCCTTCGTTCCCTATCACACCCAAACACACACACACACACACACACACACACACACACACACACACACACACACACACACACACACACACACACACACACACACACACACACACACACACACACACACACACACACACACAGCGCCAGAGACCCCTACATATCAGGCAGCGTGATTGTTGACATTTGAACAATTCCCAAAGCTAGAGCAGCCTCCCTCTCCGCTCGACCTTTCCGCAGCGTTTGACACAGTGAACCACCTGATCCTCCTCTCCACCCTCCAACACCTGGGGGTCTCAGGCTCTGCACTCTCCCTGTTGACATACCTACCTCATGGAGCACACTTTTGTCGTAACCCGGAAAGAATCTGGGTCTGAACCTTGTAGTCTCCCTACGGGGGTCCCTCAGGGGTCGGTTGTGGGTCCTCTCCTCTTCTCTCTGTGCACTGAGTCACTGGGTTCTGTGACAAGGTTTCCCTCCCACAGCCATGCAGATGACACACAACTAATCCTGTCTTTTTCACGGTTTGAAACAAGGTGGCGGTGCGAATGTCTGCGTGTCTGGCCGACATCTCAGTGGATGTCAGCGCACAACCTGAAACTCAATCCTGGCAAGACTTGGCTGCTCTTCCTGCCAGAAGAAGGCATTTCTACGCCACGACCTCTCCATCAATATTGAGAGCTCTGTGGTGTCTATGGCTCGGATGGCAAGGAACCCGAGTGTGACACAGCAAAGGCCAGCTGTCATTCCGCTGTCAACATCACTGCCACAATCCCTGCCTTTAGATTCACACTTTAAAACATCAGGAGGAAACATCCGTTCCTCACCCCGAGGGCCACACAGGTTTCTGTCCAGGCTCCCGTCTGGCTGGTCTGCCTGCATGTGCCACTCAACCTCTGCAGCTTTGCCAGAACACAGCACCTCAGCTCGTCTACAACACAACCAAGCTCTCCCACGTTACACCACTCTTCCGCACCCTGTACCGGCTACCTTCAAGCTACAGGTACTGCGAGCCTACTGTGCTGCGAGTGGCTCTGGGCCCATCCAACATCCACACGTCTTTAAGACACGCACTCAAAAAAAGACTCAGAATGGGGGCTTCTCCCACTCAGCAAGCCAATTCATGGCATTCTTTGAATACAAGCCCCTTGCCCCTGGAGGACTAAGGTCAGGGGCGTGTCATAAATATATGGCCTGTCGAGCCTTTGAGACTGTACCTGTGATTAAGGGCCATACAAATAAAGTGTAATTGAATAGAATTGAATCCAGGGCATGGTCGAACCATAAACCCCAACCCGTCCACTACGCTCTGCGTAGGCTTTCTGCTCCCACGGGAGGGGGTCCCAGCTGCCGCCCAAAAAAATCTAGATTATTTGTAGTCCTGGTTGCCACACTAGTGGATCTGGCTCCCCGCTGACATCAAGAGAGCAGAAACACTACCCATCCTCTGTGGAAGACTGAAAACGCATCTGTTCAGACTTCCTCTTGGCCCGCGCACAAAATATTTAGTTTTTATAATATACTGCAGTTTGCAGTTTGCAAAATAGACAGTTTGCTTATTTGATGAGTTTAATGTGCGGGATTCTTGCACTTCCTTGGTTGTATGCCAAGAACTGCCAAACAGCTGTTGTCTGTTTGGAGTAGATGGGTAGTAGTACATACACATATTCAGCACTGACCAGGTAGGAAACTGTGTTTGTGTGTGTGTGTGTGTGTGTGTGTGTGTGTGTGTGTGTGTGTGTGTGTGTGTGTGTGTGTGTGTGTGTGTGTGTGTGTGTGTGTGTGTGTGTGTGTGTGTGCGTGCGTGCGTGCGTCCGTGTGTGTTTGTGTGCGAGTGTGATGGAGCGTGTGTCTGTTTGTGTGCACGCTAGGGCCCGACCGATATTGATTTTTGAGTGCCGATGCCGATTATTTTCAGAGAAAAATTACGATTACGATTTAATCGGCCGATTAAAAAATAAAAATACAATAAAAAACATATAAAACGTAGCTTTTGATAGCTTAAATATACTTTAAACACTTTTGACGAATATGTGAATTGAATGCAGAACCTTCGAGTGTTTTAGAATACATTTACAGTCAAAAATTAGTGTAATGTAAAATGTAAAATAAATAACTAACTCCCAATGTGCTGCGCTCGTGAGCAGTGACTAACACGTGCGTGCTGAGAAGTATGGTCTCACCGTTAGAGTCTACAGTATAACAAATTAACATGGCCTGGGACCTAAAGAAAAACAGGCACAACATGCTCAAACAACGCGTCTTGTGTACATTGGTGAGGTGAGCGCGCAGCTGCCTGAGCGAGCGTGCTTTCATGTTGTATGGTAAAATTCAATCTCCTCTTTTTTACTCTAGCTAAAGTTGTTAGTTAGCAAGGCGAGTAGGAGCGCAATCTGCAGGATACTAATCGCAATAACATTTATAAAAAAAATAAAAATAAAAAAAATCGGTTGTAATCGGCGTCTTTTTGGCCGATGCCGATTATTTTCAAAAAGGCTATAATCGGCCGATTAAATCGGCAGGCCGATAAATCGGTCGGGCCCTAGTGCACGCGCGCGTATGCTTGTGTGAGTCTGTGTGCGTGACAGATTGGCAGGAAAGTATTGCAGAGAAACAATCCATTGTTGATCAAATATATTCATAGTCTCTGCAGAGAGAGTAGGTTGGAGGTGGAGCTGTCTACCTTGCCGTCGTACTCTTTTTAACTCTTGGCATCATTCAATGCCATTGTCTTCCTCCACACAAAACACAGCTCTTCCTCTAAGCCATTTCCCTCTCTCTTCCTCGCGTGTGTCTCCGTTCGCCCGCCGCCCCCCCCCCCCCCCCCCCCCCTGTAGTCATATTCATCCCTACCATCTTGACCTTTCTTGAATTGAGTGTTTTCAGGGAAACCCGTAGTGAATTAGTCAAATCGGCGTTCTGCAGGACAACGATCCTTCCTCTCATTTACCTTTTCCTATCCTCCTCCTCCTCCTGTCGTTTACTTCTGCTCCTCCTGCTGCTCCCTCTCCTGGCCCTCCTCCTCTCCCTTCTCCTCAGTCCAGTCCTTCTGAACCACCTCCTCCTGCTCTACCCCACCTGCTCTTTATATCCAGTTTGGCCCCCTCGTTCAGCCCATTAATCAACCCCTAGTCTAGCTGAGGACAACAAACACAGAGCATGCAAAGGACTCAGGCATCGTAACGTCGTTAGTGCACGGTGCAGCCGTACGCTGATGGCAGAGTAAGGGTTCAGCCGATAAAGTACATCCAAGGAATCCCATGAAAGCTGACGAAATCCCAAATGAACGCAATTGAAATCTCCATACATTTTTATCCGTGTTTATGCAGCCTAGCTTACCTTTCTCACACGTGGTGCCGCCATAGCTGGGCAGACAGAGACACACGAAGGAGTTAATCTCATCGATGCATGTGCCTCCGTTCTGGCAGGGGTTCGACTGGCAGTCGTCGATGTCTGGGCGAGAGAGAGAGAGGGAGAAGTTAGACACGGTACAAACACATTTAGATGCCCACACATTCAGATTGACACCCAAACAGATGCAGAGGGTTTTTCCTAACATATTTCTTTAGAACAGCAAGTCACATTCGGTGGCCCAGCAGAGATTCAACTTCATGGGAGATTAGACCCATATTTTGGGCAGTCGTAATTAGAGCAAATTGATTTGGGTGGATTGGGGACGCACCAAAGCACACATGCGTTTAATTGCAGTATGTGGCTCAGTTATGGTGTCAGAATTGATGAGTGGTGAGTTAAGAGGAGACAAGAGAACGAAACAGAAGCCAGGGACATTTAGACAGCAGGGGGGGGTCGAGAAACACAAATACATTCAGAGACAGCAGGAGAGAGAGCTAGAGAGAGCTAGAGAGAGAGAGAGAGAGAGAAATATACAGAGCAGGATACAGATTGAAAAGTGAGACAGAGAGAGAAAGAGAGACAGAGAGAGAAAGAGAAACATATTTTACACAAATATTGTAAAATATGTATTTAGAATCAATAACCCACACAAACACACAGACACACAAAAACACACGCAAACACAAAAACAAAGCCGCCCACACACGCTTGTACTGCAGAGGCGTCACAGGGCATGGGTTCCCATTGCACTGGAAAACAGAAAGTTTTATTTCTCTGTCAGACCGAAGCCTCGGGGAGAATCATTAAGATTTCAGCTGGCATCCCAGAATCCTCTCTGCCCTCACAGCTTCTGAGCGCGCCTCTAGGGCCCGCAAGAGGTCACACAGTGAGAGAGGGTGTGCGTGTGTGTCTTTGTGCGTGTGTCTGGACACTGTGTGTGTGTTTGTGCGTGCCTGTTGTGTGTGTCGGGACACTGTGTGTGTGGACGCTGGTTTTCGGTGTCTGTGTGTGTCTGTTGTGTGTGTGTGTGTGTGTGTGTGTGTGTGTGTGTGTGTGTGTGTGTGTGTGTGTGTGTGTGTGTGTGTGTGGGGGGGGGGGGGGGGGGGGGGGGGAGAAGGGGGTACTGTGATGCACAGACAAAGAAAGTTGGGGAGAACCCAGGGAGCTGGTCGGGGTGGTGGTGGAGGAGGGTGTTGGTGTGGGGTGGTGGTGGTGGTGGGGGGATGTGGGGGTGGAGGGTGGTTGGAGACCCTCGGGGGGGGGGGGGGGGGATAAAGGACTGATTAAAGAGAAGGATGGATAGGCAGGGGCATAGGATAGGACTTGAAACTAAATGTGTGTGTGTGTGTGTGTGTCTGTGTATACGTGTGAATGTGAGTGTGTGTGTGCGTGTGGGTGTCTGTATGTGTGTATGCCTGAGTATGTATGTGTCTGTGTATGTGCATGTGTGTGTGTGCGAGGGCGCACGTGTGTGTGTCTGTGTGCAACTGCGAGTGTTTGTGTGTGTGCGCATGTGTGTGCGTCTGTGTATGTGTGGGTGTGTGAGTGCTCATGTGGGTGTGTATGTGTGAGTGTGCATGTGCGTGTGCGTGTGTGTGCGCATGCGTGCGTGCGTGCGTGCGTGCGTGTGTGTGTGTGTCTGTGTGTGTCTGTGTGTGTGTGTGTGTGTGTGTGCGTGCGTGTGTCTGTGTGGTTGTGTGTCTGTGTGGTTGTGTGTCTGTGTGGTTGTGTGTCTGTAGAGTTGGCAGGGCCCTGAGGTTGGATTACAGAGGCTTTGCAGGCTGCCAGGCGGGATGAGGGTGTGTTTGGAGGCAGCAGCTTGACTGCTGGGCTGTGCTGGGCTGGCTGCTATCAAACACTGAATTAGATGCTGGAGGTAGACAGACACAGCAGCCTGCCTGGGACAGCAGCCGTCCCAGGGTGACCACGCTGTATGCAGGTATACGGGTAGAGCTCAGTCTCTTTTACGCAGTCCATCTCTGTTCTTCTGTCCTGTTCGATTCAGAGTGCCAAAACTTGCCTGACAGATGTATTAGAATTACTCTTCCTAAATCCTCTTTCTAACAATTTATCCTCTCTCCATCTCCATCTCTCCATCTCTCCCTCTCAGTTTAGATCCGGCTTATGACTGACATGCGTTATAATGATCTGTTCATACGTGTCATGATGACACAATCCCACCGCGCACCCAGAAACATCTGATAGAGATGACACCTTCACATTCTGGCGCTCGCGACTGACACATTCATCACAGAGTTGATCGAAAAAACACTATTATGGCTGATTAGAATAGAGGGGCCATCCATTCGGCTGAAAAGAACAGGACTTTTAGAGGGAATGTTTCATTATCAGCCCCCAGGCAGGGTGAATGGGTTTGTTAAGAGGGACAGAGGAGCTATGCAAAAGTTACATAGAATAAAGAGCGAGAGAGTGAGAGTGAGAGAGAGCGAGAGAGCGATAGAGAGGGAGAGAATAAGGATACTAAAGGGGATGGCTGGCAAGAAGTGAACAAGAACTCATTATCCGTCGACAGAATGGGTTTGTTTGGTTTTTTAAAGAAACTTTATCACTAGCAGTTTGTCCATGGGATGTATACTTGATGTGTAAGAAGATGACAGTTTCTGGAGGAATGCAACACAGAAGCCAGTCTGAACGTGTCGCCCAATGGTTCCCATGATGAGATAGGTTTGTTCTGGAGCAAGGGCAGAGAGCAGTGGACCGTGACGGCGGAAGGAGCACGTGGAATGCTACAGACGGACGAGGAATAAGAAACTAGACTAGGAGGAGGGAGAGGAGAAGAGAAAAGGAAATGTTTGAGAGAGAGAGTGAGAGAGTCATTCTTTCTTAAGATTTTCAACATACCTTTATTTATTATGAATAAACTTAAAGGATAGGCACGTACAAAGACACTAGAAATAACCAGAACCAAAAACTAAATTGAACAAAGCTATTTATAAAAGAGAGTGGTGGAAGAGTGTGAGTTAGAGAGACAGAGACGGAGAAAGAGAGAGAAAGAGAGAGAGGGGAGAGGGTGAGAGAGAGACAAAGAATAAGAGAATATGACAGAGATAGAACAGAAAGATCAATATAAGAATGGAGTGGACCCTTGGCCAGCATCCACAATTCCCTTGCAGTTCAGGAGGGTCCCTGGCGGACCCTCAAGAGAGATGAGATCTCGCCCCTGTCTCTGTGTTCCGAGACACCAACGATGACTCTCCATCCCTTGGTCCCTAAAAACCTGTCTTCCTCGCATCCTTACTAACCCATCATTCTCGCTATCCCCACAAACCTGTCTTCCCTCCTGTCCCCACAAAACGGTCTTCCTTCCTGTCACTAAATAACGGTCTTATGCATCCTACGCATCACATATGCATAATCACACAATTTGTCTGACCCCTTAACCCCCCACAACTCTGTCTTTCTCCCCATCCCTACAAAACTGTCACCCTCCCTTATCCCCACATAACCTTCTTCCCTGTCCCCACAAACCGTTTACACCCCCCCCCCCCCCCCCCCCCAACAAAAACGCCTTCCGCCCATTCTACAAACCTGTCAAGTGTTCCCTCTTTCTTTTTGACAACACCCCATGCCCTCACCGCCGTCTCGATCGCCCTCCATCTCCTGTCTGCTCATCTAATTCCCTGTCCTAGCCCGAACTGTAAACTCAATCATTAGTTTACCTCCGCCACCCCCTCAACTCCCCCCCCCCCCCCCCCTGTCAGCCCCGTTTGGGGCTTTTGCTCTACGGCCACGGAGAGAAAGAGAGATTTATGCTTTCAATTCCGCCCGGCTCCCTGCCGTTTGTGAACACCGGAGCTGGATAAAAAGTAAACAGCTTTCTGTGTTTTATAAATGAGAGCTCAAGTGCAATCAACAATTTCACGGCTATGAATCCTTGCGTGTTTAGCCAGTAAGAGTCCGGCGAATGGAGAGAGAGAGAGAGAGAGAGAAGAAAAGAGGGAGTGAGAGAGAGAGAGAGAGTGAGACGAGTGAGAGCACTCAGTATCAGGCAATAAAAAGGCCTGGGGAGAAGAATCAATATTAAAGTGGAGGTCCTTCGACGAGAGAAGCGGTTCATGGTTTATTCTTTTGTTGGGGCTGTTTTGGGTTTTTCTGTCTTGGTCAGAACCATTGCTTTGGACGCCTGTCAATAAAATATGTTGGGTATTTACTTCATGCAAGACAAGAAAATAAAACTAAGACTGGCTCTTTTCCTCTGCAGATTATTATGGTGATGATAAGCATACCACTTGGGAATCTAAATATATGTATTAATATACTCAGCTTCAGGACGGAGATTAAGACATCTAAAACGGCATGTTAAATTGCTAATGGTTGCTTTGTTGGGTTTGTATTTTACGCCACAACAACAACCTCCAGTTTATGGGTTTTCATAGAATGTCATTTGGACTGGTTATTCATTTTTAGTTCTAGGGCTGACATGTTTCTGAGTTTAGCAGTCAAGTGGGCGACCAAGCAGGCTTCAAATTGCCGAAATGCCCAAAATCCTAATGACTGCTTTAGAAAGCTGTGGCAGCATTGAAATTCATCACTGCATCAGGCATTACTATATAGCTACTTTGATGGAAAAATTGGCCGTTTGGAGGCGGACGAAGTGTAATTGCCTTGGCACACAGTGAATAGTGAGGACAAGTGGGACCTCGCCAGAGCCAGGGAAAGGAGGGAACAATGACAAGAAGGAAGAGAAAAAAGGAGAGGAAGAGAGAGGGTAAAGGGGGACAATGGGATAAATGCGATGTTCTGATGAAGAGGGCCATGTGTGAATGAGGGAGTGCGTTTAACGCATTGTCAGTGCAGGATAATACAAGGAAAAACATCAACAGGCAAACGGGATTACTGCAGAGGTGGATTTCCAATGGAAAGTGTTCCAAATTGCGTATGTGCATCCCGGGTAACATTTGTCGTTTTTTCACACGCGTCGTCGCCGCAGTGAATGTAATTCTCAGACAACGCAGTTGCACTCAGGGTTGTGTATTGGTGAGCAGGGCAGAGAAATGACCCACACACACATAGAAACGCTCACACACACACACACACACACACACACACACACACACACACACACACACACACACACACACACACACACACACACACACACACACACACACACACACACACACACTTTCACAGTGAGGAGGTGGGATTTCTCTGGAGTAAATGCCAGCTGTCCAGATCCAATAGGGGCCTTATCAATTACATCGGGACCCCGTGAACCAGCAAATGCTAGCTGGAGACTTTACTCCTGACAGGATGCAAACGGAGGGCGTGACGAGACAATAACAAGGAACTGGAGGGAGATTGTTCAGGCGGACAGCGTACTTATTTAGTGGGATGGAAACAGACACACTTCCATTCCATATGCAGAAGCATGTGCTCCCGTACACACAGCTCAAGTCCTTCATTTCAGACCACCGTATCCTTACTGAATCGTAGTGGTCCCAAAACTCTAGTGCGGACCAGTACATCACCAGACCTAACATGGCCCAACCACGGCTAGCTTAACTAAACCTCGCCCAACAATGCATCTTTCAGCCACATCCAGAAAGATGACGGGACTTTGGTGCATGCAACTGCATGCACACATTAATAACTCCAAACCCATTTCATTCTCCTTATTGAAAGAACTGTATGCTTTGGCTCCACCATTTCCATCAGACAGTTATAAATAACTTTTGGAAACATTTTCAATTGATTGTAAATTCCTTTTTTAGGCCTGCCTTTGTTTGTCTGTCTCACACACACACACACACACACACACACACACACACACACACACACACACACACACACACACACACACACACACACACACACACACACACACACACACACACACACACACACACACACACACACACACACACACGTTGGCAGCTATGGCAGATCAGGGCCCCTTTCTGAAAACCTCCTTTGTGTTCTTCAAGCCACTGTCAACATTATATGCGAATAAACAGACAGACTTTGAAATGTCGTTTTCTTTTCTGCTATACCATACTACTAAAGCACTTTGTGTTTGCGCTCTGTTGTTGTATATATCCCCCCCCCCCCCCACCAACCCCAAGAATAACTTATTTTGGGCAGCAAACAGACTTTGTCTTTCTCCTACATGACTTACATGGAAACCTTTCTATTAAACATGAGCCTGGTCCTCCAGGGTGCCGCTCCATTGACCTGTCCACATCTTAAGCCTGCTGTTCCCAGACCCATGTGCCGCCATCAGAAACACAACCACATTGATCAATGGCGTAGCACTCTCCGCCTGCTTTTGGCACTGGCTCTACGGCCGGCTTGACCCGCCTCCAGCTATCTATTATTGCCATCTGCTATTGCTCGTTTCTACTGCTGGCATTCTTTGAAAAATCACTCTGGCTTTCTTAGATACTACAAACTACCCTCGGACGATGTGGGCCAAAACAGCACTTCTGACTGACAGCTGCCTTGTGACATCGTTTTTCTCTTGATGTTATTATTCTATTCCGCGTCTCCTTTCCTTTTTAATTAATGTCTGACCACCCTTGAACCTTTGAAGGTCTCGTCACCCTGGGAGGGGGACCTCCTTTGCTTTTTCATCTTCCTTTCATATCTGACGGCTTAGAGTCAGAAGCTTTTGTGTAATGTCATTTATATGTAGATTTTGAGAGTGTAATTTTGTTAAAAGTGTGCATAAATATACATGAGTTTGTTGTGTTGATGGTGATCAAAGATAATGATTGTGTATGTCAAAGATCGACAGAAAATGAATCTCTAAATTGTGATTATGTTGACTAATACGAATGGACTCTGTGTGTGTGTTTGTAATCCTGTCTATATGCTAATCTGTTTGTAATTGTGGTAGCATTATGCACATATTGCTGTGTATAGTATCCTTAGTTAAATCTTTTTCATGGATTTTGGTTTGGACCAGTGTGTGTGTGTGTGTGTGTGTGTGTGTGTGTGTGTGTGTGTGTGTGTGTGTGTGTGTGTGTGTGTGTGTGTGTGGAAGCATGTGCAGTTCAACCATTTGCACATAGATTCAGATCATTGCATATCTATGATTGCATCTCTGTGTCGGAATTTTGTGCTACATGAATTTTCATTTTTTTGCGATGAGCACTTTTTCTCACTTGTTCTCTGCATGATCTTTTATATTTACACAGCTCTGAGCCATTATCAAGCAATCAGTTTTCCTATTTTTCTCCGGAATTATTTCATGTTTTATAACATCCCATAATAAAGCAATTTTAGACAGAGGTGAACACAGGATCGGTCGTGTTAGTGGAGCAGTGCTTGAGTAACTACATTCCCTCACGCTATGACAGTTCCCTTCGACCTCTCTACTAATCATAAATCAATTGACTCCTCTTTAATTCACAGCTAGAGGATATTCTCGGCACCCGAGGTGGAGCAGACTCTCCGGGTTCAGTAGAACAAGACCTTTAAAGAGCTTTACAAACCACCAGCCTGTGTTTCCCAGTATCTGGATCAGCTAATTAGCGCAACCAAGAGGCATAACTAAATGAGAAGGATTAGCTTGCTCGGGCATGTACCTAGCATACATTAGCATATGAGTGCAGGGCTTTTGCTTTGCTGTACTTTGAGAGTGGTCCACCACCACCACCACCACCACCACCACCACCACCACCACCACCACCACCACCACCAGCACCACCACCACCAGCACCACCCCATCAGTGCCCCTTTGGCTGTAGAGGAAGCGCTGCCTCCACACTGACAGCCTCTCATAGGCCAGTCTCCCCCGCCAGCACACAATCCACTGGCTTCTCTTTCTGGCTTGCGTGGGGGAAATATTCAAAATCGACCTTCCCGAAAAAAACAACACTGGGTCGTGGTAGCCTCGATGTATCATCAAATCAGACTCCAAGTGTAAGCGACCGATAACGCCAGTTTTATTTATTCCTTTTTAAACAGGGCGATTTAGTTTGCAATATGCACATGTGCCGCGGCGACACGGAGTTGTGCGTTTGATGGTGTTGTGTTGGGCGTGTGGTGGTGCCCCCAGTGTTGTCGACAGGTCCGGGCTGGGGGGGTGACGGGGGGGCTGCTGCTACAGTCATGGCTGCCTGGGAAAACGTAACGAGAGGAAGTGTCACAACATCTCACGCTGCTCGGCTGGCCCTCAGCCCCCCGACAGCCTGACTCTCTTCACCGACTTTCCCTTTTTGTCCCCTCGTGTGTGTGTGTGTGTGTGTGTGTGTGTGTGTGTGTGTGTGTGTGTGTGTGTGTGTGTGTGTGTGTGTGTGTGTGTGTGTGTGTGTGTGTGTGTGTGTGTGTGTGTGTGTGTGTGCGCGTGAGACAGTGCCTATTTGTGGCGTGCCCTGCCATGTCGCTGCGTGTGTTTGTGTGTTGAATGGTTGTCGACAACGGGGTTTGACCAGAGAGTCTCGACCAGGAGAATAAACACCATGCTGCATGGCGTCATCTATTACACTGCAGAATCCTCTCTTCCGTCCTTTGTCCCTCCCTCCCTTCCTTCATCCTTCCCAGCCTTGATCACTTCTTCCCTCCCTCCCTCCTTCCTTCCTTCCCTTCCATAAGTCCCTCATCCATCCCTTCCTTCCTCCCTTCTCTCCTGCCTTCATACCTCCCTCTATCTCTTCCCTCCCTTCCTTTCTCCCCGCTCTCCATCTATTTTGTCCCTCCCTTCTCTCTTCCTTTCTTCCCACACTCGCCTCCTTCCGCCCTTGCATGTTCCCTCCCTCTCTTCCTTCCTTCCCTCCTTCCTCCTTCCCTCCCACCATTCCTTCCTTCCTCCCTCGCATCCTCCCCTGCTCTCCTCCTCCTCCTCCCCAGCCTAATGGTAGCCCCTAGCTAGCCCCTACCCTTCTGTCTGGACCCGGAGATCCTCCTCACCGCACGAGGCTCGTTTCAACTCTTTACTGCCCACTTTCTGCTTTTATTCCCCAGGCTCCCGTGGGGTCTCACCACAGCGCTGATGCTGTTTGGCAGGAGGTCTAACGGGGGGGGGGGGGGGGGGAGGGGGGGGGGGGGACTCTGATCCTCTGGGACGCGTAGGTTTTCTAAAGGGGGGGGGGGGGACCCTGACAGCCTTATCTTGGCCCGGACGGCCAGGACAGGATCATTAGCCCACATTACAGCGGTCCCCCTTCAACGCGCCATAACCAGAGTGGATCTCTGTTCTTTCTTGCTCTCTTTCTCCTCCATCCCTTCTTCCACACCCCCCTCCTCCACCCCCTCAATTAACCTCCTTTCTCCTCCGTCTTGCGGCATCTTTTTCATGCCCTTTACCACCTAAATTCTGGAGAAATACGCAAAAATAGTCATTTTAAAACATTATTTTTTTGAATATGATATTCCAATAAGGATCTAGCTTACTACAATGGGCTACATTGACAAGTCGCTAATGCCAGCCCACCAGCTAATGCAGTGTTTCCCACACATAGCACACAAAGTAATGGTAGTGTCTCCCACATTAACAATAAAAAAAAACGTCCATCTGTGAATTAGCCCCTCCTCTGTGCACTCTGATTCAAAACATGCTCGGGATGAACTATTGTTGTCGGCTTTCCCCCGCAGAGAAGACGGCTGGCTGAATTCATAAATATAATCAATCTGGTGTGGGTGCGAGTCTGTTTGTGTCTGTTTGTGTGTGGGAGGGAGGGGGGGGGGGTCACAAGGATGCCAGAAATACCCCAAAACGGTGGTAGTTCCATATGGAGAGTCAGTTTAATCTGTTTACATACACTCTATGGTACCTCATTTCAACCTGCATTATATACAGCTCACAGTCTCTAGGTTAAACCAAGGCCTAGAGCACTACGGCCATGCAGTTCTCTACCTGCTTATTACCGTTATAGTGGGACGCACATCTAAACAACGATTTGTATCCATTGTGAACATTTAGAAACATGAGGGTCTAGACACACGGTTCGGCTAGCTGTGATTTGAACACGGATGACAGTGTTGGGCCGGCCTAAATAACGTAATCTACAGCTGCTTCGGTCGTCGACTAATCTAATGGTAAGTTAGCAAGTTTACATTATGTTACTTGCGGCAATTTCATTAGAATGAATCAATGACGTATAAACGTATGATGATGAATGATAAAACTGGAAAACATGAACTCGTCCTTGATCATGATTTCTGCCTGAGTCATGACAGGTCGCTTATCAACTGCGATGGTGGTTGAGGAAACCACAACTGTTCCCACGTCACTTCACCACGTCATTTGTTATTGTTTTGATGGAGCACCGGCAGAAATGACCTATTATTCCTTTAAGAAATATCTCAACTGTGCTCTTAAAGTGGAGCAGTTCCCCAGAGGGGCTAAACGACAGGCTATTCTCTGCCTCGCGTCGCTGGCACACTTAAATAGGAAATAGTCAAGTGGAATTATCTATTTCTATTAACTCCATACTGTCTGAATCAATAACAACAAAATATCCCTTTTTTTCCATGTGTGGTAACTGACTTATTTTTTTAATATACATCCTGGTCCCCAGATATGCCCACTCATCAAGGGGGAAAACGCTTTTTACTGTTACTGTTATTTGCACTGAAAGAAACACAGAAATGTGTAAGATCCAGGAATACTCCCCGTCTCTAAGGCATCACTGGCTCAGAAGGCAGGGCAGGATGTCTCTTTGTGGTTTTCTGGGTTAGCAGGTTATGCTATGCCCTTTAGCAAGGCAGGCAACTCTCTTCTGCTCTACTCCAGCTGGCCGGAGTAATCGCTGGTGTTGTGCAAATTAATATTGAGTTTAAACAATTTCTGTTTTGGCCAACAGTGAGAGTTGAAGAGGGTGATTATGAATTTAATGTGTCCCTGGCAAGAGTGTAATGTGTGTCTGGGAATGTGTGTGATAGTGTGTGTGTGTGATATTTCGTGTGTGTGTGTGTGTTTGTGTGTGTGTGTGTTTGTGTGTGTGAATGTGTGTTTGCGTTTGTGTAAGAGAGAGACTATGTTGGTCTGTTAGTTCTCGGTTGCTCTCTATGTATTATTATGTTTCTTAGTCAGCTTCACAAGCTCTTTCTGACTGTGTTGTAACCAGCGTTAGTTTTATTGTACACATCTTTAGATTTATTCTAGAAGCTAAAGCGTGACTATATCAATAGTCTGAGCTGGCCATCATCCAAGATCACAATGAAATAGATCTAATGTGGTCCAAAAACACATTGGTTTACTTTGTGTTACTTTGTGTTTACACGGTTGAACACACTTTGATGAACAATCCATGTTTCTCCATTTTCGTAGGCTACACGGCTGCGATGAGCATGATAATTCCATTTAAGATGGTTCGTCATTGTACTGCGACAGTCTCAGTACACCACAAGAAGGTTTAGGGAACCAGCAGAACTAAGCTTACTCAGAACAATTGATGCCACACAAACAGACACAGATACACAAAGACACACACACACACATGCAGACATGCACACATTGGCCCACAGCCCACGTGCTCTCACAAAGTAAATAAGGTTCAGACATCTGGCTGCTCTATGGTTCATATACACTTGCTGTGCTTGCAAACTGAACATGTTCATGTAAACATGCAAAAAATTATTCAAATATCCTGCTGTGAATCATCAAGAACAGCAGCAGAGCAAGAGAACGGTACAGAAGAGGGTTGTGGGTGTGTGTGTGTGTGTGTGTGTGTGTGTGTGTGTGTGTGTGTGTGTGTGTGTGTGTGTGTGTGTTTGCCCTGCTAACATCGAGCAGTGAGCCTATTAATCTCAACGTCTGTTTGTATTGAGGTGAAGAAGTAAAGAGATACATTGGGAGATAAGCTTTTGCTAAACACACACACACATTCACTGACCAGTCAGAGCAAACACCTACTGAACACACACACACACACACACACACACACACACACACACACACACACACACACACACACACACACACACACACACACACACACACACACACACACACACACACACACACACACACACACACACACAGCGCTGCAGCATTCCATTGGCATTCCCCTCAGCAGAGCGTGTGTCCTTTGTCTCGTATTGTTTTCAGCAGCGTGGAGGGGGATGCTGCTCCATGCTGATTGTGTGAAGGAGAAATAATGGCATCTTGCTCATTCTTTCCTGCCGTAACTTATTGTGAAGAAATGTGTGCGTGTGCAACTTTGTGCGTGTGGATGTGCATGTGTGTGAGTGTAAGCACACGTGTTTTAGTGTGTGTGTGTGTGTGTGTGTGGCTGTGTGTGTGTGTGTGTGTGCGTGTATGTGGGTGTATGTGTGTGTGTGTGTTTGTGTGTGCGTGTGTGTGTGTGGTGTGTCTGTGGGGAATCAATAAATGTGACTGAAGAAGTATTAGTTTATTCCACTGTGTTGCGGTTATGGATTAGAATTGTTTGTTTGCGTGTGCACATTTGTGTGTGCGTGTGTGTCTGTTGGGAATCAATAAATGTGAACGTGTAATGCCACAGTGTTCCTGTATGGAATTATTATTATTTTTCTTTGTGTGTGTGCGTGCTGCCTGTGTGTGTGCGTGCTACCTGTGTGTGTGTGTGTGTGTGTGTGTGTGTGTGTGTGTGTGTGTGTGTGTGTGTGTGTGTGTGTGTGTGTGTGTGTGTGTGTGTGTGTGTGTGTGTGGTTGGGGTGTAAGGGGTGTGTAAAGGGTGTGCACTGTCTGTGTGTGTGTGTTTTGTGTAGTTTATGTAAACAACAATTTTGCGAATTTGTGTTCATATCCTAGTCAGGTTGTGCGCTGAACATTTCCAATCAGAACTCCGGGGGTTCCCGTGGGGTACAGGTGGGATCGGGCGGCTAATCACATTTCCAACAGCGAAAGCCAATGGCGTCGCTGGATTAATGAGGTGTGGGTGGACAGGTGGGACCAGCCAATCATAGAGTCCTCGGAGCTCCTGGGCCACACAGCCAGGGTGACAAGGAGCTGTCTGCTCATCAATCACAGCCCATGCCCTCACTCCAAGAGCACACAATCTGTTCGCTACACACACTTAAAGGCAACGAGAGACCCCTCGAGTGCATTCATGTGGAACACTCGTCAACGCAAAGTATGGAAGCTTTTAGGAAGCGGTACACAACAAAGTTTGGTTCGGACGGATCGAGTCGAATTTAGAGGTCGACTGAAGACAGGATAATGTCCCTATCATTAATGAATGAGAGGAGAAGCAGAGGGGGTGTGGGGAGGGGGAGGGGGAGTCTATGGCCTGAGGGGGGACCGACATGCCTTTGTTTCTCCTGCCAACTTTCTGGGTGTCTTTTTCTTTCCGTCATTCCTGGCGTCAAAATGTCCTTGAAAGTATTGGCATTCAGTTGCCTTTTTTTTTTGTCTTACTTGTTATTAATGCAATGCGTCAAAGTCAGACAAATCTGTCTCCCTTCTCAAACTCTCTCACGCGCACTCTCTCTCTGTTAATATCTTTTTTTCCATCGTCTTGCTTTTTCTGCAGCTGCTCTCAGAAATGTGTTACTTTCTTCGTTGTTTTTCAAGTATTTCTAACACCTTCTGCGTGACTTAATGCTGAATTTGGCAGGTTGCATATGTTATGAGCTTATTTCCCTTTAGCGCATGTTTCAACACAAAGAAAACAACACAACACCTCAACACTGCCCTATTCTATAAGATAGCACATTATTCGACTTGTGTACACAATTAAAATATGAAACAAATCAAACCAACAAAACTCTAATGAATGTAATTCCTTTGTGGGGAATTTGAGATTTATAATCTTATCCATCCCTAATCCATATTGGTGATAGGTGATGAGTGCCTTAATGACAGCTAATGAAAAACTATTTGTTAGCAGTGCTGGCTAACAAATTGCTGGCTTCGTGGGACAGCAACATTCGCAGCTGGTGCATTAGCCCCAGCTGCTTGATGGCTGAAAGGCTAGCGGCTAATATCGCCGTGCCATGAAAGCAGCTGCTGGTTTTAGTCTCCATTTCCCGGCCATTCCTCCAATAAACTCTTTGACCTCCTCTTCAGCAAGTGTGCTATCGGTGGTTAGACACCAATGATGATAATAGCCTCTGCCTCATGAATCTTTCAGCTTCAATCCTGTGCTCTGATGTCAGAGGATACGCTCCCCTTGGGAACGCCGGTAAATGCGGTAAGCCGGTGGCGGCGTTTGGGCCTGACCTCAAGTCACAGCCATTAGCACTCCATACAGTATAGTTAGCGTCCACACACATTAGCTTCATTTCAGGTCAACCCCTGGGTGTGTGTGTGTGTGTGTGTGTGTGTGTGTGTGTGTGTGTGTGTGTGTGTGTGTGTGTGTGTGTGTGTGTGTGTGTGTGAAAATGTAAGTGGAAGTGAGTGTGAACGGTGTGTCCGTGGCTTTGTGAATGCTTGTGTGTGTGTGTCAGTCATATGTGTGTTGAAATACATGTATTTGCTCATTCATCCGTGTGTCCTTCAGCGAAAAGGGCAAGGGAAAAAGTATTGGCAGAAGGAGAATGTGTGTTCTTGCAGTTATCCCGGCAAGCTGTCTTTATCATTTAAATATGCAGGTAAGAGAGTGTTTGAGTGCGTGGCCATGAATAAGGTGATGGATTATGCATGGGTAACGAGTCCCCTTTGAATGAGTGATCGAGGTGGCCTTTGACAGAGAGAAGAAAGAAAGCGAGAGACGTAAGGCGAGAGAGAGCGGGTTGAAGGGAGGGAGGGAGGACGAGAGAGAGAGCAAGAGCGAGAGAGAGAGCGAAAGATAGCGAGAGGAAGAGGAAGAAGTGGGAAAAGAGAGCGAAAGGGAGGGAGAGAGGAAAAGGGGGAGAGAGGGAGAGAAAAGGAGAGGTGGGGAGGGAGATAGACAGAGAACGGGAGGGGTGTTTGCAGAAGAGGAAGGACACATCGGCCAGGGATTCCGATGGGTGGGAGGATGTTTGGCAGGAAATTAAATGTATTAACAGAGACAAGAGATTGGGGAAGGAGGGGCAGGCGCCTTCTTCCTTCAACCTCCGAATCTTTGCGCTGTGCTGCGGTGTAATTTCAATTCGGCTCCTCTGCCAACGCCGCGCTGGAACGGGGACAGAGAGGGAGGGTGTGGGCGGAGGGAGGTGTGTGAAAAGAAGCTAAACGGGAGGAGATGGAAAACGGAGTAACAGATGGTTTTGGAAGAGGGGAGACGACATGGGGGGGGAAGGGGGGTGTAAAACAGTGACAGAGTGTGAGAAATAATAAACACGGGCGCAGGGAGGATGGTGGTTAAAGAAATTGGGAAGAGGAGAAATGATCACAGGGGAAAGAGGAGATGAAGAGAGGGGGGATGGAGAGAGGGGAGAAGGGGGGAGATGGAGAGAGGGGGGATGGAGAGAGGGGAGAGGGGAGAGGTTGGGATGGAGAGAGGGGAGAAGGGGGGAGATGGAGAGAGGGGAGATGGAGAGAGGGGAGAGGGGGAGATGGAGAGAGGGGGGATGGAGAGAGGGGAGAAGGGGGGAGATGGAGAGAGGGGGGAGAGGGAGAGAGGGGAGAGGGGAGAGGTTGGGATGGAGAGAGGGGAGAAGGGGGGAGATGGAGAGAGGAGGGAGATGGCGAGAGGGGAGAGGGGGAGATGGAGAGAGGGGAGAGAGGGAGAGAGGGGAGAGGGGAGAGGTTGGGATGGAGAGAGGGGAGAAGGGGGGAGATGGAGAGAGGAGGGAGATGGCGAGAGGGGAGAGGGGGAGATGGAGAGAGGGGAGAGGGGGGGATGGCGAGAGAGAAAGGCGAGAGAGGGAAGGCAGCGTTCCCTAATCAACTACAGGATATGAGTGGCGGATGGGAGCTGGGACAGGGAATAAAAGAGAGAGAGGGCGAGAGAGAGAGCGAGAGAGAAATGGTGAAGCAACAGAACATGAAGATGTAATCCGTGCAGTTGGGAAGCGCGCTTCCATGAAATAAATAACATGATTTTTTTTTTTCTCCCCGATGTTATGTTTCCCGCAGTGGTAGGAAAAAGACAGAAATACAAAACACAAGGACACGGCTTAGCGCAAAGGACAAGAAAAGTTGCTATCCAATTTATTCTGCTGAAATTGACATGAAAGTGTTCCACATCACCTGTGGATCAGCGTGACTCCCAGCCTGTCAGGTGTGACGAGGGCATTGCTCTTTGCTTACTGGTTGTTGCTCATGTGTAGGTGTGTGTATTTGCGAGTGTGTGTGTGTGTGTCTTTATGTATGCACACTCGTATAAGCGAATGCAGTTATTCCTTTGTCGGTGTAAGCCTGTGTTTGAGTGTGCTATTACATTGTTGTGCTTTTCTGTGTGTGTGTGTGTGTGTGTGTGTGTGTGTGTGTGTGTGTGTGTGTGTGTGTGTGTGTGTGTGTGTGTGTGTGTGTGTGTGTGTGTGTGTGTGTGTGTGTGTGTGTGTGTGTGGGTTTGGTTGTGATGTGTGCCTGTGTGTGTGTGGGCTTGGTTGTGATGTGTGTATTTGTGTGTGTGTTTGATATTGATGTGTGTGAGTATGTGTGTGTGTGTTTGGTTGTGATGTGTGTGTTTGTGTGTGTGTGTGTTTGATATTGATGTATGTCTGTGTGTGAGTGTGTGTCTTTGTGATGTGTGCGAGTGTGTGCGTGTGTGTCTGTGTGGGGCTGTGTGTGTGTGTGTGTTGTGATGTGTGCTGTGTGCGTGTGCGTGTGTGTGTGT
The DNA here is from genome assembly GCF_031168955.1 of Gadus macrocephalus. Classification (NCBI taxonomy): domain Eukaryota; kingdom Metazoa; phylum Chordata; class Actinopteri; order Gadiformes; family Gadidae; genus Gadus; species Gadus macrocephalus. The sequence continues at coordinate 24,205,707 of NC_082393.1, forward strand.
GTGTGTGTGCGCGTGTGCGCGTGTCTGTGATGTGTGGTATCGTAGCCCAGAGTCGTCGACTACTGCTTGGGATGGCTGCACTGTTGATGGCTTGTGTTTGTTTGCCTGGCGTGTGGCTCCATGGTTGTGGGGTGGGTCGGCGGGAGGGAGGGAGGGAGGGAGGGAGGAGGAAGGGAGGGGAGAGGGAGGAGGGGGGAGGGAGGGGAGTGAAACGTTAGGAGTCGAGAGTGATGTGTTGGTTTTAGACAGCGGAGGTCGGGCCTGAATTCATTTTCAATTAGGGGCAAGCGGGGGAATTGGAGTCGGTGTGGCGTGTTAGCGACCGGGGGGGGGGGGGGGGGCGGGCGATGTCGGTGTGTGGGACAGCCCGCGGGGGACGACATTTCAGCGGCCAACGGACAAAATCGATGGACACACACACTCGTGCTGTGTTCTTACCCCGGCTCGTCTCGCTGTGGCCGCCGTTTTAGAAACAAAGAAAACATTTTGAAAAAGAACAGATGTGAATCATTCGCTCTGGCCATCTCCATTCCGTACCTCGCTGCCCAACTGCTCTCCACTGAAGGACAAAAGAACCCACCCAAAAACAAACAAAACAATAACTGCAGACTCATCTCCATGGTAACCTCTCACTTGCCATGCGTCATGTTCATGTTCTACTGTAAGCCCAGAGGATGGATCCGGCAGAGTTGCACATTTTCTACCAGCGCCTTAAGATCCCTTCAGGGATTAGGCGGCGGGGGAGGGAGGAAGAGGAGGAAGAGGAGGAAGAGGAGGACGCTTAAAGAAGGAAAGGGAGAGACTGCTGGGGTGGCGGCGGAGACTCAGCGTCTGGTAAAGTGCTGACTCACCACCCAGACACACACACCTTTTGCCTTACAGACGGACAAACGGACAGGACGGACGGACGACGGACGGACGGATGCATGGACGTACGGATAGACAGAGACAGCAAAGTAGGAGACGATGGACACAAAGACAGACAGACAGACAGGAAGACAAAGAGCGAAGCAGACAGACACACGGGTAGACAGAGACCGCAAAGGCCGACAGAAAGACCGCAAGACGGCAGACAGACATGTGGGCAGATATTCAGTCAGACAGACAGCCAGAGAGACGGAGGAGACGGAGACAGCAAAGTAGGCACGCACGAGAGAAAGGAAGACCGAAAGACGGAGTGACAGAGACCGCAAAGGCAGACGGAAATACCGCAAGATTGACGGACGGACAGACAGACATGTCCAGACAGACAGGCAGCCAGAGAGAAAGAGGAGACATGAAAGACAGACAGCAAAGCAGCAAACAGACGGATAGACAGACCCTGCAAGATTGACGGACAGACAGACATGGATAGACAGATTGACGGACGAGAGAGACAGACAGACAGACAGACAGACAGACAGGCTGACAGAGGTGGTTGAAGGGGCTTCCAAGGTGCCCCCCATGTCTCACCCTACCCCCGGCCAGACAGCCGTGTAATCAGCCGGAGGCACGCGTCCACTGACAGGCAGTCACTTCTGCACAGACAAACTGTTGATCTACACGCCAAACTTGTCAAAAGTAATCAACTCTGAGAGGTTTTGAGCCGCGATCACAGCTCCAGAGAGCACAGGAAGGGGCCCGCTGCAGCCTTCTTCCTGCCCGCCACTAACGAGCTGATTGGAGCCTTTCAGGGGGGACACCGCGGCGCGGTGGGCCGCCGCTAACCAAGGGGAGCAGCTGCGTTCGGCATCACGGAGCAGAGCCGGGCCCGTGCTCAGACGCAGGTATAATGCATTTCCTCGTTCTGCAGCAAAAAAGAAAATGCAAATGCGCCAAACAAGATTGCACTCCATGAAAGCCTCACGGAAAACCTTCAGGAGGATAAATGCTGTGAGACTGTGAGAGAGAATTTAAACACATTAAGAAGTAACCGTAATGACGGATGTTGACCTTAAAACAAAGGACGCACTGACAAATGTCAGGGGGGGGGGGGACAGGGGGGAGGGAGAGATGATGAGGGAGAGAGAGAGAGGGAGGGAGGGAAGGAGGGAGAGGTGAGAGGTGAGAGGTGAGAAGGTGAGAGGTGAGAGAAGAAGATGAGAGAGAGAGAGAGAGAGAGAAGAGAGAGAGAGAGACGAGAGAGAGAGAGAGAGAGAGAGAGATACAGTTCAGGAACTTGCAAGTTTGTGTCAAGATTCAAGATTCAAGATGAACGACATACACAGCATTCGGAAAAGGACGCGGGTCATGTCGAGTTGTTCCATAGTCCTATCGTCCTCTTTCTTGTTTCTCGTGTCGCTCAGCCTCATAAATATTAACCAAAGACCACAAAGTTAAAAAGGGAAGCCATCAATAATCCAGCTCCCCTAAACTCCATTTTCCCCTCCAAACCATTGCAGATCTGAGAGGATGTGTGGAGTCGCAGTGTTTTTTTTTTTTTTTTTACAGCATGTGTATTAAGCTTAAAAGCACCAGCATAATACAGAGCAGAATTAGAAAGGGTAATGGATATTATGCACCTCATCGTCAACCACTGGCCAGTGTCCACTAATGGTGCACTCTATCACATTCTGCTCATTCAACATCGTATGGAGAGCCGAAAGCCTTGTGAGGAGCTTGTTCCAACTTCTAAAGATCCTTCCCTGCTGTTTTATTGAATCATCCATTCCCCATGCAAACCCCCGTGTAAGAGCCTCCTCTGAGTTTAAACAGGCTCCACGGGCGCTGAACCAACAGCGTTACAGCGCTGGATCAGGGGCGGCTATGGTTATCCCGCATTGACCTCTTTGTCCTTGTCTTTAATTAATATTACACACAGCAGAAACGTTTAAGCTGATTAACTGTATTATCTCACACCACTTAACACTGAAGGGGAGAGTGTAGTGCGCAAGTCAAATGTAGTACAGATCAATGATAAAGTGTTTTTAAGAGATATTATTTGAAAACGGCTTTCTCCCCTTTTGGTGAACGTCCTCTTTGATTTTTAATGGCGATTTAATGCTTTTTCAACCGGCGTCGGAAATAACGGTATTTCGGAAAAATCAATACAATCCCACATGTCTTATTCATGTGTTTGGCTGGTATCCACCCACATATTATTGATGCCGCTGATTCCAAATGCCCTAGGGATTATCACACACACACACACGCACCGCACGCACACGCTCACTACACACACACACACACACACACACACACACACACACACACACACACACACACACACACACACACACACACACAGCACAGCTGGAGCAATAAAAGGTTATTGATAACCAGACTCGGGACAATGCTGTCCGCTTGACCTCTGACCTCTGACCTTCGGTTATGACCTGTGAAATGCCGGATCAAGGCAGCTGATGAATATGCACGGTCCTAGGCTCCAGTCCGTATGCTCTTAAAAATGGTTAATACGGGCAAGTCGCTCTACGTACAAGCCAACGTTCAATGACTTCAGGGAGTCCTGAATCGACCGTATCCTGTTAAGCCAAACAACAAACCTTTTTATTACTTCACAATAAGAGGAAGCAGGCTAGGTCCGCGGGCTGCAAGAGCCGCAGCAACGAGGCGCAAGGGGCTTTCACTCTATCAAACTACATTGGCATAATCCAATATTTGCTATGGCTGCAACCACAGTGCTTTGGCCGGTACCAGAATCAATACAAATACATTGCACTGTCAACGAGCACCTCTCCTCGTGAGGTGGAAGGGCTCATCGAGCCGGGCCAGGGGGGGGGGGGGGGGGGGGGGGTGGCTCTCGCTGGTCGTCTGCTCCCGTCCACAAG
>NC_082393.1:24209573-24225582 GCF_031168955.1 Gadus macrocephalus
ATCTCTTCTCGGCACTATGAAACTTCTCTTCTAAGTTAATTTGATGAAAGCCTAACAATGAAGTTTTCTTGAAGGAAAAACAACAACAACACAAACAGTACTAAGTCACTTGAAGGGAACCCTCATTTGTCTCTCAGGGAGTTGTATACAGGGCACTGTCAAAGGCAACTCCACCCATGAGATTGTGGTTGATGCGTGTGTGTATGTGTGGTTATGTGCATGATTTCAACCATCTGCTTGTGTGTGTGTGTGCGTGTGTGTGTGTGTGTGTGCTTGTGTGTGTGTTCAAACCTCTCTGAATGCTATATGATGGAGCAGCACTAATGATTGATGAGCCTTGTTAATAATGCATGGTATGAGAAGACCAAATGGACTGAGGAGAGGAAGGAAGAAAGGATAGGAACCCACTAGCCAACTGGACAAATTACTTTTGTCTCAGAGTGACACAGGAAGACGGCTCACAAACTTGATTTTGAAGAAAGGGTGAACAAAGGATTGAGCAGAAGGGAGTCTTGAAGAAGCTGAAATAGGATAGCATGTAACAGCTGGTGTGTCTTCAGGCAACATGTTTATGTGTATTATTATTTAATTATTATTAATAATAATGTCCCGTCTACAGACATGTATGTCAATGTTAGGGCATTTATGATCTGATCCTGTCTGAATGCATTAACCATATGCGCATTGGGGACAGGACAGTCTCACTCAGGCAGGGATCCATTGAGCCACAACACATCAGGGAGTTGTGCGTGTCTGTCTGTCTGTCTGTCTGTCTGTCTGTCTGTCTGTCTGTCTGTCTGTCTGTCTGTCTGTCTGTCTGTCTGTCTGTCTGTCTGTCTGTCTGTCTGTCTGTCTGTCTGTCTGTCTGTCTGTCTCTCTGTGTGTGCGTGCGTGCGTCCCTCCCGCTCATCACATTGTCTGCTGCAGGTTCCAACAGCCTTCAACCAGCAAGATTGTAAAATATTTATTGGAACCACGATGAAATGTACAGAGGAACAACCATATCTTTCATTACCATATCGTATTACATTCACTTGCTAAGTTCTACTGATCACTACACAAGCATAGGGCATTACACTTGTTAACTGAGAATCACTTTCCAATGATGAAGTAGACTCACACACCGTGGCTCCTTGGCCAGCAGATCAGCCTCACCCTCACGCTGCATATGTCCACACACGCACCCTCCGTTCCGCCCCACAGATAGCTCTCAAAGACGGTCAACGTCGACAATAACACATTATCGTCTCGCCCTTCCAACGCCACGATGGCCCTGCTCATCATAGTCTTTTATGGTCGTCCTCATAGGGTGTGGTACCTCAGAGAAACACAGGATGCTTGGCTGAACGTCCCTCGCTCCATATGAGATCCCGCTTGATAGTTGAACATCCTGGGTCCACGTCAGCTCATTTGCATCTTTTTCAATCTTATAGTTCCTTGAAAAGATGGAAAGACATCCAGAGTGCCAAGTGTCCATCTGTGTTTTCTCACATCCAAGTGTTGAAGTGAATTGAAGTATATGAAGCATAACCCTGAAGTAGGTGTCCCTACATTTCTCCCTTCTGTCGCTCAATCTCCTCTCTGTGTACTTTTAGCTATGGATATAGATTTGTCTGTCTGCCTGACTATCTCTATGGTAACCTGTTAAGGAAGCAGTGAAAGGAAGATTACAAAACTGCAACACGCACACACACAGCATTACAAATCGTCCTGCTGAGTATCACAATAAGGTCACTCAGTTTGAGTTGGCAGGACTACTTTATCGAACAGCTTCGAAACGTCTCTGAAAATAGAGGGAGAGATAACGTTGTATTGACCATCCACACAAAAGATCCGAAATGGCACCAAAAGCAGAAATGGTTCAGGGTTGCAGTGCCATAGCAATGGGAGAATGGTTTTATGTAGGCGTGTGGCTCTCAGTGTGAGAGAGTTGTACATTTAAAAGGACATTCACAGCATGTCCACTTTTCAAGGCCTAGTCGGACACACGCACACGCACACGCACGCACGCACGAAAAAACACACCCACGCAACGACCATCACTCACACGACAACATGCACCCACACGACAACACACATGCACACACAGTAACACACACAACAGACCTACACCTACGCACAAAGATGAGAACACACACACACACACACACACACACACACACACACACACACACACACACACGGGGAGAAACATGGATCCGGAAGCCCTGTGAGAGCAGCGTGAGTGGACGTGTGGCGATACAATTAACGGATAGCCTCCTGAGGTTCTGCCGGGGCGAGGGCCAGAGCTGTGTGCAGCATCACGGGGGTCACAGGCAGCGGCGGCAGCCTACTGCTGGGCCCCATACCCAGTCAAAGGACAGGCCGGTAGGAGGGACCCGGGAAAGGTCACAGCAGATGGAGGAGACAGATGAATAAAAAGGGAAACTATTCGAAGATGTTTATTTTAAAGGAAGGATGGCCGGGAGGTATTTGGTAGGTACACTGTGTGTGTGTGTGTGTGTGTGTGTGTATGATATAATAACAAGGTACACAAGTCGATATAACATCAAGGTACACGAGGCCTCACAATCTGTTCAACAGAGTCTACTCAATCGCAAATCAGTCATTCAAACTTTTTTATAGTTGCATTCAATGAAGCGTTGAGGATCTGGTGGGGTCGGAGCGGCGAACACAAGAAACTAACTTTTTAACTCTGGGGTGAAGTATCATATCGAGGTACAGCATGTCTCCAGAAGTTCAGAGAACCTGCTAGAAACGTCTGGTTGCATAGAGATCCTGACAATGGGAAGGAACGGGAGGGACGATAGAAACAAGAGAACGGAATAAAGAAAGGACCCACCGAAGCCACGTGATTCAACAGGGCAAACGCACACGACACGTCGTGATACGTCTCTTGATTTATGTTTCAAATTCAAGTCTATTATGGTAAAGAACATACAGAACGTCGTAACCATAGTAGCTGGGTGCGTGTGCTACTTGTTCTTCCCCATGTGGTATTTCTATCTCTGAATGGGGTCTTTGTACCACCAATCATCGTATCATGCGATGCGTATTATGATATATATGCGGTCCCTGAATCGCATGTACTGCTAGAACACCCCCCACCCATCATCGCTCTGTCCGAAGGTAGGGCACCCCACAGAATGGCAGAATGATTTGCTGTGAGGTCAGTGCTCACGTCCTTGACTTTGCCTTTGAGACAGAGTCACCGAGACCGGTTTCGGATGCAACTGACACCGGCTATCTGTGTCCGGTATCGCCGGTACCAGACTGCAACCCCCTCACCCCAACCCCAACCCCAACCCAGCCGTCCCTCACACCCTGCCCCTCCTTTTCTAGCAGCCGGCCTCATCAAAACAAACCATTTGTACCATCCACGGAGCTACACCGACACACAAACAAACCAAAGTGCAGCAAAAGTGACGAATGTGGAGCTTTCCTAATTCATAGTGGCTATTCGTACGGCGACTATTTTCACGGCAGGTTAGGGTTAGGGTTAGGGTAAGGGTAAGGGTTAGGGTTAGGGTTATTACTATAATTAATTACTATAATTACGGTCGGCCCGGTTAGGGTTAGGGTTAGGGTTAGCGCCGAGCAGACTGACAGGTCAAGTGCGGTCACGTGACAAGCTCGGTCGCCGTACGAATAGCCACTGCCTTCTTAATTACATTGATGAGTGACTTCCAGGTAGACAGCCTACTGCCTTGGTTCACTGCTTGGTTTACTTTTTAATGAACTGTGTTAATGTATGTATGTATATATATATATATATATATATATATATATATATATATATATATTTGAAATTAAACTTCAAAGGTTGGTTGACTAATTAATATCCGTTGATTTTTCTTTGGAACCTTGCCGTCGCTATTGTTTATGCCATTTTGCCGTTAGTGGGTAATTATAAAATTACGAATTATAATTATTTATAAAAAAAATAGCAATATTGGAAGGTTGTTATCTTGCGAAAGCCCGCTTTTTTATCTGCAATCCATTAAACATATATTAGCTCGCGTAATCATGTAAAACAGAACTAATCTGTGAGATCTTTTACCAAACAACTTTATAGCAAACACATTTAATGAAATGCCAACTCAACCAGACACTGCAATAACAAGTCGATATATATATAAATATACAAATATATTCTGTCTGTCTCTCTTTCCCCAGGTCAGAATGCCGGCCATGCAGGGTACGCTGTCTCTGCGTGGACTGCAGGTCTTAAGGGCTCTGGTTCTGCCGGTCTTGTGGGCCCTGGTTCTGCCCATAGTTTGTGGTGAGTATTTTACACAGTTTACAAAAGTTACACCGATACATATATTTCTGGGATTACACAAGCACGCTCCCCTCAGGGAAGATTCAACGGTGGGTTTCTAAATTCTGGACGGGGGAAATAAAGCGCCCCGTCCGCGGTGGAGTCGTTTCGCTGACTCTTCTCGCTAAAGCTTACAGGGAGTTCAGATAATGTGAAGGATCAGCAAAGGGTCACATCTTCCTCACTGCACTACCCTGCCCGCATATTGGAACTGTGGCTGTGAATGTGTATGGAAATATTAGCTTCATGATAGGTGGGGACGGTTCTCATGGGTGGTTGAGATGTGACAATGCTACCCTGTTCGGATGGTAGTGTGTTGTCCATGAGATGCTACAGGCTTCTGGTTGAGTGGCATACCGTTCTGACTTTGAATCCGTTATTATTATTCTCGCTGAGGGATTTGATTTTGATGGAGACATACACCAGGTTCCACTAGAATTTAAATCAATAAATCTAAAAAGATCAATTCAAAATATATCTTCTGTGTGGGGGGCACAATTGTATGAATTCCATTGTAGTGCATTAGCATGACTTTACATCCGTCAGAAGTCCTCCCAGTCTGTTTCCTTCACCCTTTTCTTCCATACTGTTGGTCTCAAGTTTCTTTCAATTATAGCCCAGGACCCCACGGGTTCCAGCTTTAAAGCTAACCGGTTCTAGCGGCTAGCTCTACTACCCCGCAGCTAGCCAGAGCGTCTGCTGTCAGTCCCTATCCAAATATTTGCCAGCTGCATTTATTCAGCAGGATGTTGGCTGTGTCCCCATCATTGGCAGCCGAACACACACTTTCCATACAGCGTAACAGAACCGGTGGCCCGGTCGATCCTTACCTGACGCTGTGTCCATGGCGACCGGAACAAACAAAAGGTACTGGCACCGGACGGCGAATCGGCAAGGTCATCCAAGATCCACCGACTCCATCCACCGCCAGATTCATGAGTACATTAACGAGGGGCAAATATTGGAATGGGACACCAGACACTTTGCTGGCAGCTAGCGAAGCAGAGTGAGCCGCTAGCACTGTCGCCAAAGAGCTAGCAGTCGTTCTAACTTCAGTTTTTTTTTTCATGTGATAAAGATGGCCGTCTCTTGATCTTGCCATCGTGCTACTAGATACTTTGCAGGCTGTTTTTAGGTTTATTTTTTTATTGTTTTGTCGTTTGTTTGCTTTTGTTGTCTCTGTTCACTTTGGATTTATCAGATTATCTTCGCTTGTCTGAGATTGTAGAACTGGAGGATTTAGTCGCTTCTGTGTGTGTTACGCTTTCTCGTGTGTTTGCCTGTTAAAAAGCTGCAGATTTATAATTGGAATATATGGATTATTTTTCTTTTGTCGCTTGAAATCGACGGAAAAAGTATTCAGGGAATTGTGTTTCAAGGGAAGGTGGTTGGCCAGAAAGCCCCTAGATACTTACTTTCATTCGTTCAATTGTCCGCAAAAATGTCCACTCTCGCTCACATTCACTCGCACACTAACTTTTACAAAGAGTTTGCACACAAAGTTGGCAGACCTGCGCCGCTTAGCTGCAAAACGGCTTATTCTTTTAGACCTTGTTACAAGATTACACAATTTAAGGGGAGGCGAAACGATGACACATTTATGGAAGAGGATGAAAAACAAATCTCAGATCTCCAAAGCGAGCTCATCCGTTCTTGACTATTTCAAAGGGAGCGTTTTTTTAATATTGGTTATCCTTATATATTTATATACACAAAGAGAGAGGGAAGTGAGCGCTTCGTTACATCACTTCAGAGGCGAGAAAACACTTTGATTAATCGGAGAAGGGAACTGAGCTGAGAGGGTGCGGTAGTTTATGCCCTCATTGTGTGGGAGCTTGTCCCAAATTTAAGAAGACTTAATATTTTACATTTGCTTTTACATACTAGTGCCTATTCTCTGGCTCTACAAAAAATATTTGGCATAGTTGAATGTTCCACAGGGATTACCCCTGGTGGGAAAGCAATGCAAGCAATATAGATGTATTTTTGAGTGCATATCTCGGTTACCCAACTTGTTTCATCTTATATACGCAGACAGTTATTTTACAGCAAAGTACAGTCACATACTCTCAATGACGTCCTCTTTGCTCCATGTGTGTGTGTGTGTGTGTGTGTGTGTGTGTGTCGGTATGTGGGCTTGCACACATCCTTGGGCGTGTGCATTTTGACACACGCACACGCACGTACGTACACACACACACACACACACACACACACACACACACACACATACATGCAAACAAACAAACAAACAAACAGACACGGACATACTCTGAATTACATATAGAACAATAGCATAACACAAAACACACTTATGCACTGCATGTAATGGATGGTCATGCTAATATAAAAGTCCAGCGTAGAGCTGAGCCGTCCTCATGTATGCCACGTACTATATCCCTTGATACACTCGATTTCCCCTAATAATGCACCATGTAAACACGACACACGCCACCCTCGGTGTCCATCTACGGGCCGTACATCATAACACTGTGTGCCTCTTCTTCAACAGGGGAATTATTACTTTTGATCATCGGGCCCCGTCCCTAGCACTCTGTGTCTCTTCGGGTTCCTCTCCTTCCGACGAGTGGACACGGTGGATGGGAGCTTGAGGGCTTTCACAGAGAGTAAGGAGGTGGTGGTGGCGGTGGCGGGTGGCGGTGGTGGCGGCGGCGGTGGTGGTGGTGGTGTTGGCGGCGGTGGTGGTGGTGGATGTGGTGGTGGGGGAGGGCACCAAAGCTCACCCGTGACATTTAGTTTGACAGCCGGAGTTTGCTGGAAGGGACTGAGGGCGCAGCGTGTCCTGTGTTTGGGTTTGAAATAATCCCTGCGTGTCGCGTCAGCATGTCAGCTTGTGCATTCGTCAGGGCACTCCTCAACATCGCTGCCTGCTTTGTGTCAATGCGTGTGCGTGTGTTTGTGTGTGTGTGTGCGCATGCATGTGAGTGTTTGAAGCGTGCTGCACGAGAGAAAGGTGCAGCTCGGGTTAGTACTGTACCTGTGCCCCACGTGGGGCAATATTAAGTTATTGTGATGGCATATGTGTTTCTTTAGACCCGCTCCTGTTGGAGCTTTGCCTCAGCTTAGCTTAGCTGATGTTAGCTTGGCTTGGCTTAGCGCTGTGGTCGTGGAAGCCAGAGAGATAGCATGCATCCAGGGATTGGTTCTGAGAAGGATGTTTAAATTTCAATGGCAAGAGAGGATAAGGAGCAGGAAATGAGCGGAGTAATTTTGGGATACGGAGGAAGGAAATAACGCCTGAAGGGAGAGGGAGGAGCAGGTGAGGTGAAGCTTTGGGGGAGAGGGGAGCGCGGAGGGGCTGAGAGGAAGGGGGAGGAGAGGCGAGGGAGGGGGAGAGAGGAGGGGTAGAGGTGGGAGGGGAGAAGAGGAGTGGGGGGAGAGGGAAGGATGACTGGATAGAGGGGAGGGGGAGCAGGAGAGGAGAGGTGAGGGGAGAGAGGAAAGGGGGGGAAGTGGAGGGGAGAGAGGAAATGAGAGGGGAGAAGAGGAAAGAAGGGAGAGGAGAGGAGGAGATTAAAGGCTGAGGAGAAGGTGGTCATGGAGAGAGTCTCTCATGCGAGATAATGCCAGCATGGGAATGTCAATCATAAACCCTGCATGGGACCTGCCTTTGGTAGCCCCGCTGTGCCCGTGTAGCCGCCGAATTAGATCACACATACACAACAGGGCTGTACCTCTGCATAAACACATCCAAGGACAGATACAGGAAGGTTTATGCATGCATATTTGCATACCAGTCTACCTATCTGTCAATCTACCTCCCACTCTATCTCCATATTTCCACCCATGTATATTTCTGAAGGGCTTTTTTCTCAGCTTTTTATGAAATGAAAAGATTTTGGCATTGCCCAACGTAGGCAAACAACAAGATTATTCGACACACAACATTATTCAGATGTCCTAACTACTGTCCTTAAAGTGTTTTACGAATATAAAACGAAACTGCCGACCACAGTAAAAAAGCTGCTCCCGCTGTTACTTATATGTTGTATTTTCAGACCGGCCTGGTGACAAGAATGCGGACAGAAATTGTATTTTGCTTGGGCATTCTCAAATGCTTGACTGTAGAGTAACTATTCCTCAAACGTTTTTGTCTTGGGTTTGAATTTTTACCAAACTTTTATTCTGTTTTTGCAGAACTGACCTCAAGTTCAGGACCCAATAGATAAACACAAAACTGAACTTATATATGTGTTCTTGACCTCTTGAAGGAACAAATCTGTGCTTGGCAGCAGTCAGATGTTAGTGGAGAGGAGCCACTGACCCAATCTGTCGGTCTGCTGTTCTATTCAGATTTATGATTGATTTATTTAGGTTGGAGTTCGATATGAATTAAGTTATATTTTGAATGGAGGCAGGGTAGATACTGGTGTGTGTGTGTGTGTGTGTGTGTGTGTGTGTGTGTGTGTGTGTGTGTGTGTGTGTGTGTGTGTGTGCGTGTGCGTACTTGTGCGTGTGTGCTCTTTCTGCATGAGAAAGATTATGGGCCGACAGATTTGGACATGCATCTTTATGTCACTCAATCAGTCTGTGTTCCTTTTTGCAGTTAAAAATAAATATTAAAGAAACGCTAGCACCACCCACACATCTGTCCATTTGCCGTGCGTAAGTGCCTCAGCAAAGCCCTTTCTCGGCTGTGTTTAATCATTCGAGAGCGTCTTTGAAAGCCGGGACAGATGGGCTGAATGTGACCATCGCATGGACGCCACAACCACCGCCACGTGAACTGGCAGGTAGAGAAACGAAATGGCTCACGTCTGCTCTGCATACTACACTGGACTCCTTCCATCACCCATCATGGGTTACATACGGCTGGACGTCCTAATGCTACGACAGGGGCACCGGGGAAGAAACTACAGCAGACAAGCCAGCTGTTCTCCATGTGTGTGAGCTCTGACTGACGCTTCGCCAAGTCGTCTCCTCAAACGTCGCTTCAGGGAGGGCTTAGCCACACCAGGGCACCACCGCTGTATAGTCTAGAGACGGGGGAAATAGATCCAGAGCGCTGAGTGACATTGAGTCTGGCTCCCGGGTCCTTGTGTCGGACGAGACGGCGACTCTCCTGTCTGTTAAGCGGGCGAGAGTGCGAGCGGTCGGACTCGGCACTAAACAGTCTGACGGAGAGCATGATGAAAAATGGCCCTGTGGTAACAACAAACAAAAGGAGGGTCTGGAAGGGGGTTACGCTTGTAGAAACATTTCCATCTAAATGCAGATTTAGCCGATCTGAACCACTAAGGGACCGTGGTCAATTCCATTCAGTCCCCTACCAGGGGGATACTGTTTTATTTTATTTTATTCCAAATGCATTCTACTTTAAACTGTGATTCACTTTGACTTGTCTTTGGTTGTGATTGTTATGATAAACTGCTGCAAATAGCAGCGCACGCCTAATTTTCAATTGTTCTCCAGCAACGGTACAAAAGGGAACCAAAGAGGCATAATTGTACACCTGCAAACGACAGAGAAAGACACAGGATGGATAGTGAATATGAGATTAGCATCGCAGCCGGATTGATTCATTTTGGCGCATTTGCCTCTCTACTGGCATCACCGGTAGCATTGTGGCATGCAGGGTACCAATTCTATTGCTCATGCAGGTGGAAATCCTGGTTGAACACATGCAATCACATTACGCATCATTGATGCAACGCGCTTGGAATACATTTAGTGGCATTAGTTTCTTCATTTTAGGTGTGTGTGTGTGTGTGTGTGTGTGTGTGTGTGTGTGTGTGTGTGTGTGTGTGTGTGTGTGTGTGTGTGTGTGTGTGTGTGTGTGTGTGTGTGTGTGTGTGTGTGTGTGTGTGTCCTCTGTGGATGAATCACAGAGGATAGGTGGTGCAGGGCCAGTTCCTCGTCACCGTGGTGTCAGAACATATGAGTGTATTTGCTCAAGAAGGAATGTGTGTCACCTTCCAAATCACCTGTCTGCTATCTCCAGTCGCAATGTTCTCAGGACTCATCTCTCTTCATGTCCCGTCACCTTCCAACCGACTCATTCCCCCCCCTCCACATTATTCACTTTGACCCGTAACGTTTCCATTTACTGCGTTCCATTTACTGGAAATGTACTGAGTATATTTCCGTCCCTCTTGCACCTTGGCAGCCCGTCGCTGTTCTGTATTGAAATCGATTGCATTTATTCATATTTCCACAATGACTTTCGCGTGTGTCAGCGAGGGTGCATACCGTTCCCTGCTGGAACTATCGGGTAAGGAATGTCCCAAAAAAGTGCTTTGCTCAACTTCTGCGTGCACGGCTATCAGAGAGAACACGGCGGCCGTGTCGACTCTTTTATAAAGACGGGGCCGTCTCAACATATTCTGCAGTGCGTTATGTAACGCACTGCCGGCCCTTCAATCCCAGGAAATGTCAAGTGCTCCACAACCAAAGCAGTTCTTTAAGGCCTTTAAATGCATTGAGGGCAATCAAACGAGGAGACTGCTTCCGTCAAATGAGATCTCAAAAACGATTGCTGAAAGAAGTTCATTGACTTTGTTTATAAAGTGTTTCCCGTTTCGCTTCGTCGGGTGAGGCTAAGGTTACGCGCTGCGCTCTGGGACGAAACATAACGTTGAACTAGCAACTATCCTTGCCTCCTCATACTTGGCCTCCTCATACTTGGCCTCCTCATACTTGGCCTCATACTCCTCATACTTGCCCTCATACTTGGGAAACATTTGTGGCAATGCTTTCAATATATTTTAAATATGTCTCCGGTAAAAACGTGTCGGACTTCCAACTTTCCCTTAACTTGACTTTACATATTGTCTTATACATCAAGATAATACGTATTTGTTCTGAGTCCTCTCCAGGATTATAATGGAAGAGTCCATGTAAGAAGAGTCCTCTTATTATGGTAGAGACCATGTTAGTAGAGTCCTCTCCAGGATCATAATGGAAGAGACCATGTTATTAGAGTCCTCTCCAGGTTCATAATGGAAGAGACCATGTTTATTGA
Organism: Gadus macrocephalus; assembly: GCF_031168955.1. Taxonomy (NCBI): domain Eukaryota; kingdom Metazoa; phylum Chordata; class Actinopteri; order Gadiformes; family Gadidae; genus Gadus; species Gadus macrocephalus. The sequence goes on from NC_082393.1 coordinate 24,220,877, forward strand.
GTCCTCTGCAGAATTATAATGGAAGGCTCCATGTTCGTAGAGTCCTCTCCAGGTTCATAATGGAAGAGACCATGTTCGTAGAGTCCTCTCCAGGATCATTACGGAAGAGACCATGTGATAAGAGTCCTCTCCAGGATCATAATGGAAGAGACCATGTTAGTAGAGTCCTCTCCAGGATTTTAATGGAAGGTTCCATGTTCGTAGAGTCCTCTCCAGGATTTTAATGGAAGAGACCATGTGAGAAGCAAGAGCCAGCAGACGAGGCAGGAAGCGAGGCATTATGGTGTAGGGGTAGTGGTGCTGGGGAGCGATGTCTGCAGGGTGAAGCCCAGAGGCATTAACTATGTGTTTGGTTTGGACGGTGTGGTTTGGAACGCAGGGCTGGTGTTAAGCTGTGATGACAGATTGCCTCACAACCAATAGTGTGTGTGTGTGTGTGTGTGTGTGTGTGTGTGTGTGTGTGTGTGTGTGTGTGTGTGTGTGTGTGTGTGTGTGTGTGTGTGTGTGTGTGTGTGTGTGTGTGTGTGTGTGTGTGTCCAAATGGAATGCATTCAATGTCCCATGAATAGTGAATGAGTAATAGTATGGTTTCACTCAGTAAGACTCATTAAGTACATTCCCCAATTAAGTGTTCCTATGAGCGCACTCACACACACACATCTTTCCTCTACTGAGTCATTTAATAACCATGAAAGATAATTGAATGAAAAAAAAAAAAAGGGTTGTAATTGCGAATCATGAATTTGTTTACTGGGCCTGAGTATCAAAGTATCAGATCTAAGGATTAAAAAACAACAAAATATGTATCCATATTATCAAGGAATATAATAATAAAGAAGAATACATTATGCCATGTTAACATATCTGAGACCTGGCTGTTGGTCATACAGAGAGAGAGAGAGGTTGGGTTGGATGGCGTTTGCACCTTGCCATGCAGGGTGTCAGTGATCAGTGAGGCCGCGGTTTCATTCCTCTGTCGGCCATTGAATTACCTCACCGCCAACGACAGAGAACGGCGAGACACCGAGCTCCACCCCCCTAGTGTTTAAACGTGACAACCAATCAGAGGGACACAGCAACACCTCCCGAAAAAGGTGCGCAGACACAGGAAAGTGACGTTAATGAAATGAAATTGATGGCTTTCCCCGGACCTGCAGTCTCCCTCCTGTGCCAATCGTTCTCTCTCTCTCTCTCTCTCTCTCTCTCTCTCTCTCTCTCTCTCTCTCTCTCTCTCTCTCTCTCTCTCTCTCTCTCTCTCTCTCTCTCTCTCTCTCTCTCTCTCTCTCTCTCTCTCTCTCTCTCCTCTCTCTCTCTCTCTCTCTCTCTCTCTCTCTCTCTCTCCAGTTGCCACGTTGTCAGGACTTTTTTTTCTTTGTCTTCCTCCCCATCCACCTCCCCATTTATTTAATTTACCCATAATAGCTAAACATTATATTTTGTATCTGTGGACCAAGCAGCAGAATAGATAGTAGCGGGCTTATTTCATACTTCTCCCATGCCACTGCTGAAATGCTATTTTTCTAACAGAGCTTGAGTGCTTTTTTTATTAACAAGGCCTTTTATTCAAGTTCCACCAAGAGAATGTGATAGAAACTTCTGGAGATCCCCAAGTGTATTATTTTCTCAGCGCTTCTCTCGCCATTTTGGTTGCACCCCCCCCCCCCCCCCCCCTCCTCCTTTGGCCTGTCTACCTGTGTCTCTCACAATCTCTCTGTTGTAGGATCTGAGAAGAAGGGATACGAGACACAGCGGGAAGACATAGAAAACGTCGGATAAATGCTGAAGGCTTTCCACTCCAACACACTCGCTGCTTAAAAACGCGATAGATATGAGAGGGCAATGGAGCTCTACGACTGAGCCGTGTGATGCAGACGGTACGAGTGGTTGATCAATGCTGCTTCTGCAGCGGATCTAACAACGATGCCGTATTTTGCTAAGGGATGATCGAGGGTGTTCATCTTTAACTCATTCAAACGATAATGAAAGTCCAGACACCGCCTACAGGAGATTACCTTCTCCGGTTAAACATTGATGATGGCCGAGGACCTCTGACCGGCTTGGAACGAGAACATCCCGGATCATTGACTGCATCAAGATGGATTGCGCTCAATTTCTATTCGGCTCCATTACCTCAAAATATTGGTATAAACGATCAATTAAGTGATTGTTCGAACAAAGACGGGAGGGTATTGATTCTGTAAAGCATATACAGAGTGGGATGTATGGCTTCCGAAAAGGCCTCTGCTATCTCCTCTCTCACCATTAAGTGGGTCTCTCTTTGTTCTAGTAACACTGTAATGGTGTGCCGGATCAATGATCAATAATCAATGAGATGAGTACAAGCCATGGCGCATTGCCTATTAACCCAAAAAACAGAGGGCCTGGAAGAGGGCTCACCAAAGTCTCGGGGATTGAAGAACACATTTCTCTGACAAGAACCAATTCACCCACACCCATTCACCTATAACGAGAAATGGCACGTCATGGATCTGAAACACCGGATGGAATCAAACTCGTTTTTTTGTTCTTTCTCATCTTTCATCACATCCCTTTTGACTGTATTATTCATTCTCCTCTCTCCTTTCTCCACGCCCTCTCCTCACCCCACCCCAACAGCCCATGCGGACACCATGGTGAACATGAGGAAGGTGACTCACCAGGCCGTCAGTGAGGAGCTCTCCCACACGGTGATGCTGCCCTGCCTCTTCACGCTGCGGAGCTCCGCGGGTCTGAGCGGCCACGAGCCGCCCAGGATCAAGTGGACCAAGGTGTGGGGGCCGCGGGGCTCCGACGGCCAGCAGAAGGAGCAGGCGGTCCTGGTTGCCAAGGACAACGTGGTGAAGGTGAGGGAAACGCAGGAGGGTCCACCAATCAGATCTCTCGCTGTTTTAACGGCATGTATTGGGAGCCGATAGACCGATGTGTTTTTCTGGTCTTTATTGTCATTCCGAGATGCCCTCACCCTTTTCTGTCTGACGTTTCTCTTAAATGGTAATGTATTTATATCGTACTTATCTAACCAGTGGCAACTCGAAGCGCTCTACAATATTGGCTAACATTCACCAATTCATGCACACATTCACCCATTCATGCACACATTCACACACCGACGGCGGTGTCAACCATGCAAGGTGACAGCCATTGGTCGGGAGCAGTCAGGGCGAGGTGCCTTGCTCAGGTACACCTCGACACGGGGATCGAACGAGCAACCTCCAGTTGCCAGCCCGCCGGCTCTACCTCCTGAGCCACATGCCTCATTTATTTCCTCCCGTCCTCACTTCTTCCTCCGTTTCCTCCTTTTCCTCACGATCGTCTCTTCTTCCCCCCGCATCCCCCCCTCCGTTCTCCAGGTGAAGAAGGCCTTCCAGGGTCGTGTCACCTTGCCGGGTTACCACGTCAACCGCTACAACGCCAGCCTGGCGCTGAAGGGCCTGCGGTCGAGTGGACTCTGGCCTGTACCGCTGCGAGGTAGTGGTGGGCATCAACGACGAGCAGGACACGGTGCCTCTGGAGGTCACAGGTGAGCACCGGACGCGCAGGTGGAGACGACGAGAGTCACGCCGCTGGACGATAACAAATGATCCTTGTTTTGTAGCGTGATTAGTGTTGGTAATGCCCCTCACTGTGCTGTTTGTACAATGCGACAAAACGGTAGCCGGTTGGATTCGGGTCAATTCTGGGTTTGGGAGGCTGAAGAGGGAAATATGGATATGCAGAAGAATTTCTGCAGCGGGGGGGTAGCCGCAAAGGGCCAATCGTGATTCAATTCTTCTTTAATAAACACAACATCATCGTATTGTCCCCTCATGTGGGCTTGCGTAACGAGCAATTAGACCTATGCCTGCCAAGCTGGCGTGTGGTAAATATAAACCCTTGCTTGTAACGTTGCACAAAGGGGCCTAGTTTTTGCTGTTGTAAATAATGATTCTGGTTAACACAAGCATTGTCCGGGGATGTTTGCTCTCTCTGTGTGTGTGTGTGTGTGTGTGTGTGTGTGTGTGTGTGTGTGTGTGTGTGTGTGTGTGTGTGTGTGTGTGTGTGTGTGTGTGTGTGTGGTGTGTGTGTGTGTGTGTGTGTGTGTGTGTGTGTGTGTGCAAGTTTATGTGTGTGCATTAATGACGCACTGCAAGGTATAAAGGTGAGCACATTCACTATCATTGACCCAGGCCACTCAGGGGCTGTTCCTGGAACGTCTCCCTCTGATGAAAGCAATAAGGCTTCAGACCGTCTACACCACGTCCACACTGTGCTACTGAAAAATCATTGCTGGTCCGGCAGAATGGACTAACCCTTTTATTATCCTTTTTTTTTTTTTTATGTCAGGCCTTCTTTGATGATACCATCAAACTGCCCCAAGATGGCTAATTGTAGCGTGACCATAATCGCCGTGTCAAAGTGTTCAGCGGCCGAGCTCTCCCCACATTCTTTCCAGGTCACTAGCCTCTTTTTAATAATTGGCTATTATCCTAACGACTACAGTGGACGATGCACACATTGCATTAGCCACACTAGGCTGCCTTCATCCGCGGACCCATGCTAATGCGGCTAACGTCAGCTCCGCTGCACGGCTTAACAGCTCTGCGGCCTCCTTCTCTTGTGCTTGTGCGGCACGGCGGACACCAGTATCCGCTAGTGTCATCTCCCGTCGAGTGTGACACAGAACCAGCCTTCACTCCATTACCTAGAGACCGAGAGGAAGCTCTCAC
>NC_082393.1:24225682-24230682 GCF_031168955.1 Gadus macrocephalus
GCCCTTTCTCGCTCCTCTCTTTCTTTCTCTGTCTCTCTCTCTCTTTATCTATCTCTCTCGCCCTTCCTCTCTCTAGAGCCTTTTCTCTCCGTTTACCTCTCTGTCTCTCAGTCATTCTGTATTGTTTGGCTCTTGCTTTATTCCAATCCACCTCCGTTTTTACTTCTCTCTGTATCTATTCATCTCTCCCCCATCCCTCTCTCTTTCGCTCTGCCTGCATGGCTTTGCCTGGATCCCTGGTGTATGGATATTTATAATGTGGAGGCATCAGTGTGATACATATTTGAGCTTTTATCACTAATCAGAGATCCAGCTCCTACTAAGGTGTTGGCATCTACCAATCAGGGGGATTTATGGCGGAGACGAGGGAATTATTGTAATTAATTTTATTCAAATCCCTCACATTCGGGCCCATTCAATGCGACCTCTCGTTTTCTCATTACCGCTGTGTGTGTGTGTGTGTGCGTGTGTGTATGTGTGTGCATGTGTGTATGTGTGTGCATGTGTATGTGTCTGTGCATGTGTGTGTGTGTGTGTGTGTGTGTGTGGTTGTGTATGTGTGTCTCTGTGTCTGTGTGCCTGTGGTTTTGAACACTGCATTTTATCCATGTGCACGTGCAGTCCATCGTGTATGTAGGTGTGTGTGCGGTTGTGTGTGTGCATATATGCACACCCGTGGGTCTGCATATATGCGTTCCGGCTGTGCGTTCCGTCATGCCATTGATATCAGGAAAACGCTTCAGGCCAGACACAATGAAAGCCTTTGCAATGAAAGAAGGGTTCCGAGCATATTTCGTCATCTCGATTACTATATCTAAATATATATGCAGTATATATGTACCAGCATCTTACCTGTATCTTACCTGTATATTACCTGCATCTGTACCTGCATCTTACCTGCATCTTACCTGCATCTTACCTGCATCTTACATGCATCTTACCTACATCTTACCTTGTATCTTACCTGCATCTTACAAACATGTTACAACCATTGCAACAATTTACACCCCTGGCAATCAGGCACATATATCTCTTACTGGCAATTATGGGCGGGGGGGGGGGAGAGAGAGAGAGGAACACGGTCTCAGGAGGTCCTGACCGCCCCCGGATCACGGAGCGGGACGTCAAGTCTAGGGGGCATGTGGAGGAGGGGGTGGAGGAGAGGCGAGTGTGTGGACCGAATGGGGGATGGGGTGAAGATGCTATCAGACCAGGTGGTGCAGGTATGGAGGCTGAGAGCAGCCGGCTGGCCGGGCCCTTGAAGCCCGTCCGCCTGGTGGATTTGTTAAAAGCCTGACCTGAAGCTCCCTGCCCCCAGCCGGATCTCTCTCTATTGTGTCCAGGCTCAGCCTTCTGCTGATTGGTGGATCCCGGGGCTTTGTAGGGGTTTTGCCACATGACAGATATCAGAAAATTGTCTCCTTAAGAGGTTAGGCAGTGTGTGTGTGTGTGTGTGTGTGTGTGGTGTGTGTGTGTGTGTGTGTGTGTGTGTGTGTGTGTGTGTGTGTGTGTGTGTGTGTGTGTGTGTGTGTGTGTGTGTGTGTGTGTGTGTGTGTGAATGGGAGAGTGTGAGCAAGATAAAGTGTATAGGTGTGTGTGCGTGCGTGCATGCGCGAATGTGAGAAAGTGTATAAGTGGGTGTGTTAGTGTGTGTGCGTGTGTGTGTGCGCGTGTGTGTGTGCGTGCGCACGTGAGTGCGTGAATGTGAGAAAGAGAAAGTGTATAGGTGGGTCTGTCTGTCTGTCTGTCTGTCTGTCTGTCTGTCTGTCTGTCTGTCTGTCTGTGTGTGTGTGTGTGTGTGTGTGTGTGTGTGTGTGTGTGTGTGTGTGTGTGTGTGTGTGTGTGTGTGTGAGTGATGGGCTGACGGTGGATAAGGGAATACAGATCAGGGAATGTGCTGAGCTGAACAGAAGGAGCTGCAGATCTTAGAGAGGTGAAAGATTAGTTCAAGTCTGCTTGTGTTGAGGAGATTCTCTGACCTGTGTATGATGTGTGTATCACACTAAATTGTCAGGCGAAACGTCTATCTATCTATCTATCTATCTATCCATCCATCAATCCATCCATCCAATCCATCCATCCATCCGTCTCTTTGTCTGTCTGTCTATCTAACTGTGTCTCTCTGTCTGCATCTTTATCTCTCTATCTATCTTTTATCTGCATGTGTCTTTCTATCTATTTATACATCTATCTTTAAATAACTGACTATGAGGATTTTTAAGAAAAGGTATTCTTGTTGTGATGTACATACTAGTTTAGTGTCTTGTAAGAAGTATTGAACAGCAGCCATATTACACCGCTCTCCACCAGACTGTGCTTCTCATCTCCTTCTGTGGATTTGCCTCTGGCTGCAGGGATGAAAAATTGGGAACACTGCATTGATTTTGGTATAAAATTCTCTAAAATTAGCAACACTTCACGGGACGGATATCTCGCATGTAGACTGGCCAGCCACTATCTGTCTGTAATGAGGCTGCCAATGTGTATTGTGTGTGTTTGTGTTTGTTTATGTGCATGCGTGTGTGTGCCTGTGTGTGTAATATTCTAATTAGCAGAGTACTTCATCAGTCAAGTTCTTCATTTGCTTGCTATCATTGCAGCACCCAATTATTTCAGTTGATGCGCTCGCCTCTCACATGTTGTGTACATTTCAGTACGGCAATTATCGGCATAGTAGCTCCACACACACAGTGCCTGCAGATGAAGCGAGGTCTGGGGTTCAACTCCATTTTCAATTCCAGTCCTGCCACATTCAGGCAAATGATTAAGTCAACCAATAGTCAAGTGTTTTTTTTCCCAGTACAAGTGTGTGTGTGTGTGTGTGTGTGTGTGTGTGTGTGTGTGTGTGTGTGTGTGTGTGTGTGTGTGTGTGTGTGTGTGTGTGTGTGTGTGTGTGTGTGTGTGGTGTGTGTGTGCTACTATGTCACCCGTAGTCTCTGCTGCTTCCTCTGACTCATTTGACACACAGGCAGACATGCAACCACAGAATGTCAACAGCTACCCTTGCTGGCTTTATTATTGATCTATTTCTTATTTTGGCACACTGCGAGACTCTAATGGCGCTAGGACCACACTGGAAGCAAGCTCTTTCCTCCCTCCATCTCCCTCCTTATCCGTATTCCTCCTTCTCGTCTTCCTCCTTCACCCTCTCCTTATCCTACTGCCTCTCATCCTCCTCCTCTCTCCCCCAGCCGCCTCCTTCTCTTACTCTTCCTCCTCCTCCTCCCTTTCCTCATCCGCCTCCTCCACCCTCCCCAAGCCTCCTGCTTCTCTTACTCTTCCTCCTCCTCCTTTCCTTATCCTCCTCCTCTTCCTCCCTCTCCCAGCTTCCTCCTTCTCTTACTCTTACTCCTCCCTCCGCCTCCTCTTCCTCCTCCTCCTCCTCCTCCCTCACCCTCCTCCTCCTCCGCTCCTCTTCCTCCTCCTCCTCCTCTCCACCTCTCAAGAAGGGGCGGTCTGGGTGCCGCAGGGCCGGACGTCCCCTCCTGTCCCTCCTTCTCCGGGCTCCTGGTCTCTCAGCTGTAATTATCGGACTCTTCCATATGTCTGTCTCGCTAATGACTCTGGGTCAGCCGAGCCACAGCCGAGCCCGCGCCCCCGGGACCCCCCCTGATACACTTGTCAGCTGCTCACAGAACTGTGGCCGGGATTACCGATCCACCATGGGTATATGTGGTAAGTGTGTTTATATGCATGTGTGTATGTGCTCGTCTTTTTGTGTGTGTGTGCTGTGCGTGCGTGTATGTGTAAGTGTGTTTGTATGCATGTGTGCGTGTATCTTTGTAAGTGTGTTTGTATGCATGTGTGGGTGTGTGTGTGTGTGTGTGTGTGTGTGTGTACGTGTGTGTGCTTGTCTGTGTGTGTCCCTGTGAGAGAGTGAGAGGGGAGAGAGAGAGAGAGAGCGAGGCAGCAAGACGGAGAGAGAGAGAGAGCGAGTGAGCAAGGGAGAGAGAGGAGAGCGATGGAGAGAGGAAGAGAGCGAGGCAGCAAGACAGAGAGAGAGAGCGATAGCATGTCTTGGCGGGGTCCTTGGAGGCTGGCCTGGCCTGTCTTCGCTGTCCAGATCGGGGTTCAGATTGATCGGAAAGTGCTCTTGGTGATGGATGCCTCTCTGTTCCAGGAATACCAGCTGAGCTGTTAATCACTGGCCTCTGCTACGGGGCACAGTCGACTAGTTACTGCAGCAATCTGCCTCTTATGTTTGCCCTGTGAACGTGTTAAGTGGGCACAGTTGTCAGCACCAATATGTTCCTGCAAATACATCATCGTCTCTGATTCAGTTTGATGTGCGCACGCCTCCCACCTCGTGAACACTGTCTCTCGGTGGATAGCTAGCTCTGTGACGTCACCGCAATGTTCATACATGCGATTAGAACTCCTTGATTTCCCACGCTTAGAGCGCCAGAGAAACACGCGAGTAATGTCCCTCCTGCATACATACATGCATGCGCGCACCCTTCACAAATACAGGAGTAGATACAACTCCATGTAGGCAGACAGACATACAGATGTAGGGTGAAGACATTCAAACCCACTGCCTTATGCAGACACACTCACACACGCACTCATACACGCACGCACGCACGGACACACACATACACGTACGCACGCACGCACGCACGCACGCACGCACGCACGCACGCACGGACACACACATACACGTACGCACGCACGCACGCACGCACGCACGCACGCACGCACGCACGCACGCACGCACGCACGCACACACACCCACGCACAGCTTTTTGACCAGTGTGGGCTGGAGGAGGCAGTGTGTGTCCAGGGTGAGTTCTAATTGGATCTTCCCGGGCGGGCCTTCATTGTTTTGACAGGGAAGGAATAAGCAGTGGGCGCGTTTAAGCTGGGGCTGTCTCCCTGCTCCTCAGACCTCTTTCCTCCCTCCTCCCTCCTTTTCTCGCTTATTATCTAGCCTCCTCGCCTCCTCTCCTCCACCCTCTTTCCTTCCTCCTCCCCGGACCCCCTCACCTCATTTCCTATTA
>NC_082393.1:24238182-24248110 GCF_031168955.1 Gadus macrocephalus
TGTGAGCAGCAGGGATGCCCAGCGGTAACAGATTGTAGGCCAGTAGTGGCCGTGCATCTCCCGCCCGTCTAACAGAGGAGATAAAGAGGAGAGCGATAGCCTTTCACCCGGAACGACCGTTCTCCCGTTCCAGCTTTCTTAATTTCCTTGTTAAGGGATAAATATGTTCTGCAGATCGACCTCACTGTCCTCTTTTTAGTATATATTTTCTTTCCTTAAAAGAGTGACATTTTAAAGCGGAGACATTTTTTAAAGATAATTGCTCATTTATTTCCGATAGCTCAGGGGTATTTTTTAAATCCATTCAGAACACAGGTGTGTTCTGAATGTTAACACTTGTGCGAGCTGTTATTCAGCAATTCTTAAAAAAATTCTAGCGGCAGTTATTTTCTTAACTCTCCGCCGCCGCCTCTTTCCTTCCAGCGGACGTGCATCAATAATTTTCCATGTATTATTTTTAACGATTCGCTGGAATTCACATATCCAATTCCCTTCAAAAGAAACAGGTATGCACTGTAGATAAGGCAAAACAAAATGCAAAACCCAAGAATGGGAATGTATAAAATATGGTGTTTTAAAGGATTAACAATTAAAAGCCTCCTTGTTCACCTTGCCATTCCTGTTCTGTTCCCCTGCTAAGTAATCACAGGATGAAGCCAGGGAGACAGGAAAGCCAAAACTGGCTCTGATATGCAAATGAGCCTGCACTTGCTCGTTTGTCATTGGCTAATTGGTCTATGTGTGTGCGCAAGTGTGAGTGTGTGTGTGTGTGTGGGTGTGGGTGTTTGTGTACTAGTTTGTGTGTGTGTGCGTGTGTGTCTGTGTGTGTGTATGGGGCCATCTTTATGTGCATCCATTTTAAGTGTCTGTTTCTAGGTGTCTTAGGGGGGGGGGGGAGTTGTGCTGCATGTATGCACCCACCTTTGCCATTATGTGTGTGTGCATCTCTAGCATCTATCTAGGGGTGTGTGTGTGTGTGTGTGTGTGTGTGTGTGTGTGTGCGTGTGCGCGTGTGCGTGTGTGTGCCTCTAGCATCTATCTAGGTGTGTGTCTGTGTGTGTATGTGTGTGTGTGTGTGTGTGTGTGTGAGTGTGTGCCTTTATGTGCGAGTGGGGACTTGTAAACGTCTCGCTGCAGACAAATGGCCCTGTACATCGTTGGGGAGGGTGAGTTATACGAGGTTAGTATGATTCATTCTAAACAACAGGGGAGCGTGAGGTCTCCGGTGGGCCGTTGCTCCCGCCAGCGAGAGGAGAATCCCCCTCGACGTCGTCGGGGCGATGGAGGTGACGGAGGTGTCTGCTGTCCCTCACCCGCTGTCATTAATACCCAGAGCCTCTTCAGCTCAAACCCAGATTGCCTGGAGCAGCAGAGTGGTTGGAAACACTTAGCCGGAGCTGCACATCAGGCTGAGAGCCCGGTCGCTGACACACTCGTTTCTCCGCACACTCCCTCAGATCAGCCGCTAATTTAACGCGGGAGAGCGCAAAGGTAAGGGAAATGAGGGAAACAAGCGGGGTGAAACGGTCGGCTGCGGGCGTCGCCGGCCCATCACTATGTAAACATAGCCTCGCCAAACACGCACGCACGCACGCATGCTCGACACATGCACGCACACGCACGCACACGCACAAACGTAAAGGAAGTTTGATGCAGCTAAATGTGAACAGTGTAAAATAAGTGTCCCTAAACGTCCTATTTTCAAACCAAATTAATTGGACATGCCTTTTGGAATTTCATCCCGATAATGCCAGCACTATTGATGTTGTGAGGAAGGCAATGGGTGCGCAGAGAAGAGTGGATGTGACGTCTCTTGAGGCAGGGCATGCTGAGCTATGCTATTCTACTGTATTCTATTCTTTGGGGTTAATTGTTATTCCATGCAGATGTTTTATCAGTTTGCAGCGGTGGTGCATGTGTGTGTGCGTGCGTGCGTCCGTGCGTGCGTGTGCGTGCGCGTGTTTGTGTATGTGTGTGTGAGCGAGTGAGTGCTGGAAGCTGAAATCTTCTTAGGTAGCCGCATCTCTCCTCTTTTCTGTGTCCACTGGTGAGCCATTCGTCACATGGTCTTGTCTCGTTAGGGTTGGCCGGGGTTGGGCTCCCAGCATCTGGCTGACTTGTTTGTGGCCAACTACTCTCTGAGGCTGCTTTGGTCTTCAGGGTGGATCAGAGTGGCAGTATGAGAAAAGCTTTGATTTGTGGTCCGATTGAGAAGCAAGCCCAGATGACGCGTCCATGAATCCTGCAGTGTGTGTGAAATAATATAATAAGAATTAGCGTTAATAAATCATTGTCCTGCACGTGTTTCTATCTCTGAGGCATTGGATGGCATCAGCGCAAGAAACCGAGTAGTAGGCGTTTTGGAGAGGGTATAGGTATGTGAATGCATGAGCTCGAATAAATTAATAAATCATAGCGGTTTTACCACTTAGAGGTTATCTAGCTACCACACTGTGCTCCAATCAACCGTCACCTCCCCGTTGTCCACTGTAAAGCAGATGCATTTGCCTCCCATAAAGCCGGCGTAGAAACTAACAACTTTATTCCTTTATTTTCAACACTTTATTCCTCCACATAGGCTACACACCGGCCCTCCTTACCCTAAGCTGAATCCTATTCCACCTTCTGATTATATTTACTTTTTTTTGTTGAACTTGAATTTTTTTCCACAAGTGGGTGCAGATTAATAGCTTTTTCTATGGCCGGGGCCCCCACTAATTCTCTCCCCGGTAGTCCGTCACGCCGTAGGTGTATTAATCTGTGTCATTAGATTAGCTCCTGTGATGATAAGGCCCCAAGGGAGACGCTGGGAGGGACGGAAAGGCAAAGGAGGTGTGAAACATTCTGACACCGTTTCGCCGTGCTCCATCATAAACCCCCCGGTTGCCGGGGGAACGACACTACACAGCTCTCCGGAGATACCTGGGAATCGGTCAGACTGCGGGAGTTGATGATTTTAAGCTGTGTGTGTGTGTGTGTGTGTGTGTGTGTGTGTGTGTGTGTGTGTGTGTGTGTGTGTGTGTGTGTGTGTGTGTGTGTGTGTGTGTGTGTGTGTGTGTGTGTGTGTGTGTGTGTGTGTGTGTGTGTGTGTGTGTGTGTGTGTGTGTGTGTGTGTGTGTGTGTGTGTGTGTGTGTGTGGTCTGCAGGGTAGCAGTTTGAAGCAAAATGTTTTGGGTTTTAACGAACTGGACACTTAACAAACGAGCTGGTGCGTGTTTGTTATGCTTACACACAATGTTTGAGTTCGGTGATCCCCCATCCAGTCCTGACGCAATATTATTATTTTTATTCTGAAATAGGTACAAGCCTTCAATTAAAGAAATGGGCTAGTGGTTATTTTGATAACAGCAATTTGTTAAAAGGTGTTTTTACATCAGACCCTTTAGTCTTTTCTTAAATAGGAAGTTATTTTGGGTTATCATCAATAAATAATGGCTGTTGTGTTGCCTTGGGAAAAGTTAATATGGCCACTCCCACTTTTGAGTTTTGTTTGGAAGCATGGCCTCCCAGAATGGCCGCTATGTTGTGGAGAGAGAAAACAAGCTCAACCCACCAGGAAGGAACTGTGTTATTTTAAACCACCAATCAAATGGTGTTATTGTGCAGAAAGCACATTTGACTTTTCTTGAATGGATACTTTGAGTTTCCACATGTGGATTATGAACTTCCAAATCTTCATCCTGAAAGTTTGGTGGAGAAGGAGCAGTGTGTGTAAGTTTGATATTCCCTTCATTGTCCTTTTGATTATTCAGACATTGTCTATCTCGGCACGCCATGATCTGTCCATGCAGTGTAATGTGAGCAACTGTGTTATGTATTGATTGGCCATGAAGGTAGTGCTACCCTGGTGTTCTTTAGATTTATTTTAAAAGACAGTTTAATGCAGTTCTCCATTTTTGTAGCTAGCAGACCTCTCACTTGCTGTCTGCAAACACGCAGAACAGACAGGTTCCCCGTTCATGCGTTTGCGCGTGTGACTGTGAACGCACGAGTACGCATGTACGTGCGCACAAACACATCCATGTGCGTGTGAGCATGTGAAAGGGAGGGATGCTGTGAGGATGTGAGGGCTGCCAATTACTGATGGAAACACGATAGGACGGAGCTGATCAAAGCGCCGCCTGACGCAGCCTGGCCTCTTTGTTCCTGACTCCCGGGTGGGAGAAGAGAGCGGGAGGCAGAATCAATGCTCCGCCGGCGAGAACGCTCACTAGTCACTACATCTGGCTCCACGCTCACCTCTGCTCTGCCTCCTCTGGGCTCCCATTAAAAGACATGCGTGTTGTTGTTGTTGGTGGTGGTGGTGGTGTTGATGGTAGTTGGGCTGGTGGTGGAGGTGTTTGTGGTGGGGGTGGTGGTGGTGATGATGGTGAAGGCGATGGTGGTGGTGGTGGTGGTGATGGTGGCTGCACAGAACGCGGCATACAAACGTCCTCAACACACAACCGACGCAAAAACACAAGCCCTAAAACACGCACACACAGGCCCGGAACCACACATTAGTAGTGCTTGCACGGACACACGCACACGCACGCACACACAAATGCAAACACAAACCCGCACGTGCACACAATGAGACACAAATGCGCACGCACGCACACACACACACACACACACAAACACGCACACATTCACGCGGAAAAAAACAACAACAAACGCACACGGACATACTTTGAACTACATATAGAACAATAGAACACAAATGTACAACTGCGTAATGGATGGCAGTCCAGAGCAGAGCCGAGTCTTTGCCGGTGTTTGCCTCCCACTGCATCCATCAGATCGGTGATGGGAGGGGGGGGGGGGGGGGGGGTGGTGGAAGATGATCAGCTGCCTCCAGGTAGAATCAGAGTTTTGTCATTAATTATTTTACGCCACCGTTGGAACTGTCTGTTGGAATCCAATTACCAGGCAGTCTGCGTGGCTTAAAGGATGGAGAGAGAGCAGTACTGATAGAGAGAAATATATAGAGAGAGGGAGGGAGATACACAGAGAGAGCATGGTGAGGGGACGAGGGTTTTCAGCATTTTCTTAAAAGCCTTTTTTGTTTTTAAAGGCATAGCTAACACCAGTGTGAGTTCTGAAGAAAGAGGGTATTTATTTTTAAAGACTATTGGAGCTATTTGAGAAGCTGGACAAACAATAGTCTCCAAAGTGAGTGTTTTCTGGCTTCTCTTGTCTCCTGACAGAGAGTGTGAGACAGACAGACAGACAGACAGACAGACAGACAGACAGACAGAAACCCTTGATGAACGAGGCAGAACAAGAAACAGCGAAGGGATGAGCAGAAGTGAGAAGCTGAGGACTCTCTCTCTACGGTACACTCTCTATGGTACACTCGGCGCAGTCTTAACTACCCGAGTGAACGACTCATAGTGACAAAAAGGGCTCAGTGCAGCCCAGACCCCAATGAGCGGAATCTACTTCAAATGAAATCGCACCCCTGCTGTGAAATGCCAATTTATGTTGGCTGTCGCTGTTGATTTATGTTCCCATGGTGTACACTTACTGCCTATTATAGTGCACTGGGTCTAATGGTAAGTTAAAAGGCAAAAGCAATTCTGCTCTCTCTCTCTTTTTCTCCCGCTCTCTCTCTTTTCCTCTTTCTTTAAGTCAATCATACCCTCTTCCCCTCTATCTTATTTTTCTGTAAGGCAAATACATTCTCTATCTCTCTCTCTCTCTCTCTCTCTCTCTCTCTCTCTCTCTAACTCTGTCTCTCATTCCCTCTCTCTCTCTGCCTCTCTCTCTGTATATTGCTCTCTCTCTCTCTGTCTATTGCTCTCTCTCTCTCTCTCTGCCTCTCTCTCTCTCTCTCTCTCTGCCTCTCTCTCTCTCTCTCTCTCTCTGCCCCTCTCTCTCTCTCTCTCTGCCTCTCTCTCTCTCTCTCTGCCTCTCTCTCTCTCTCTCTCTCTCTCTCTCTCTCTCTCTCTCTCTCTCTCTCTCTCTCTCTCTCTCTCTCTCTGCCTCTCTCTCTCTCTCTCTCTCTGCCTCTCTCTCTCTCTCTCTCTGCCTCTCTCTCTCTCTCTCTCTCTCTCTCTCTCTCTGTCTATTGCTCTCTCTCTCTCTCTCTCTTCTGTAGTGTTTGGTGCGGTGGTGTTGTGCGCTGATAGTCCCCCAGAGCTGGCCTGTACTGTCAGACAGATAGCAGGGCCAGAGGTCTGTGCAGCAGCCACCAAAATAAATAAGTAAAGAGGGGGGGGCTGTGGACCGAAGCAGAGGCTCATCAATCCCCGTTCCGCCAAATTAGAGTGTGGCTGGTAATCAATATCCCCCTGGGATTGCGGGCTCACTCCACTTTATACCACCAGAGTCTCACTCCGGCCCGGGTGAGAAGGCAACACTACAAGGGGCGACACAGACCAATAACAACTGGGTCGGGGGGGGGGGGGGGCGACAGCACGGCGTTTAGTCCACATCTGCAGGCAGACCGGATGTTCTGAATGGCATTAGGGGATGCTGAGCAGAGGCTTTTTAATATGCTAGTTTTTTATTTCCCATACAGTGCAGCAGCGTGTCTCAGACGTGTGCGGACGCTGTGTTAATATCCTGTTCTTTTCCAAACCTCGGGGACCAAAACAAGCGCTCCTGTTCTTCAAGCCCTGAACCCCCTTATACTCGGTGTGCGTTGACTGACTACAGCATCATCTTCTTACCTTTTCATCTAAAGGGTACACGGTTCAAGTCTCGGTTTAGGTTGACTCCGTATCATCCGCGAGCCTTTCTCTCTCTCGGGTGTCCCTACACACGGATAAGCTCAGAGAAGCCGTAGCCTCCATTAGCACTTCTCTCGAAAGAAGCAAGCATTTCAGTCACTCTGGCCCATAGTAGTCTTGATAAGTGACTAAATGTGGAACTATTATGAATAGTTGGTTGTGCGAGTTGAGGGTGACAGCAGAGAGAGGGCGAGAGAGAGAGAGAGAGAGAGAGGGGGAAATGAACCTGTGATGAACCAGCGCACCCTCACAGTCTCCTATGTAGAAACATGGTGTTCTCTATCCATTTAGACCACTTATTTTCCCTTGTGTCGGTGTCTAAGGTCTGGCTTCGTCTTATTGTCGTTCCCCCCGTTACGGAGCTAGCTCTCTACGCAGGTAGTCGTGAATCCTGAGCAGGCCTTGATACTTGCAAGAAGGTTTAGGACAGAACGCACTGAAACCGTTGTTCCAACGTGCGCTCAGCCCTTCTCCCCCCAGGTGTCTCTTTTTGAGCCTCACTCTCCTGTTTCCTGTCATTAGTTTCCTGGGGCTCCCTGCCTCAGATTTCTTGTCCAGTTCCCCTCCCGCCAATCCTCATTCCATTGTTTGTCCCCCTCACAGTTATCGAAGTGTGTCTCTTTCTCATTCAAACTGCACCACACATCACCCCTATGTGTGTGCACACACACAGACGAACGCAAGCACACGTACGCTATTTGTCATTTTATCCGCATTTTCCTAACCCTCCTGTCAAAACTCTCCGCACTTCATTTGGCCTGCTCTGAAATGTTTCAATTTCTACTCGTGTTATTAAGGGCAGTTACCACCGCACACGCACGCCCTGCATACATCGTACCCTCGTGCCAAGCGATTGTCGCTCTCGCCTTTTTATTGTTTTATCCGTCGTTCATCTCCACTCTTCCCCCGGCTCGCCCTCTCTCCCCCCCCCCCCCCCCCCCCCTCATGGTTTCACCAGCCTCCAGCCTCCCCCGCTCAGACACATAGTCTCTGCCTTGTCACCAGTTGTATAGTCTGCCTGTCACCGGTTCTCAAGGAGCTGAGGCATTGTCAACACGCATATCTTATCTTTCTTCCAGTCACTGTGGCTCTTTGCCTCGCTCCATCCTCCTGACGTCGCTTATTGTACCTCTCCTTCTCCCTTCCCCCCGTGCTCCTGTCACTTTGATTATACTCTTTCAGTCCTGTGTAAATGTTGAGAAGACTTTTGTTTTTGTTGTCGCTGGTCAGCTTCATTATAATCAATCAACGATTAGATCAATGATCCTCCCGCCAGTGTTCTTCATACATTTTTAATTCCTACGGTGGTTCAAATCGAAAATGAATTAAATCCGTCTCATTATACGTGTGTAAACAACTTATGCGTGTACAACTTAACTAGATATTAGCCAGGAGCGGCCTCAAATCAAAGCAGGCTTAAACAGAGACAGGCACGCTCCACTCAAAACGGATATTCTGAGGCATTTCCCTCTAACCGCTGATGGGTGTCTACGGCATACGGCCCAAATCATACTCAAACACTATCTCCTCAATCTTACCTACAGCGAATTTAACAGGATGTTAAAAACACTGCATAGAACGCGTTTTCGTGGGATAAAAGTCCTCCCGCTTCCCAACAACTGTCTATAACCGAGCGCAGGTCTCGGTTTAACCGCCCCCGACGCACACCACACATAAAATAAGTCTATTTCTCCGTACACCAGGGTCCTACAAACTGTTTATTATTCTTTTTTCAAGCGCCGCCGGCTATTCTTCAAGCTTGGAGCAGCCTTGCGTCCCTCTCTGTCTGCCTTGAAAGCAGCTCAAGCGTCCGCCGGCCCCGCCGCGGCCCATCCAGGAGGGGCGGGGTGTTTACATGTGAGGCGCGCTGTTTAATGAACAGCTGTTTGAGTGTGCAGCGATTGTCTGACAAGGGTCCCCCCAGTCTTCCTGGGTCCTCGTTGGATGCTCTCTGGTGGCAGATCAGAGCCAGGAGTGTGCAGGAACTGTCAACGAACCGATAAAATGAACAAGCCATCTGTCAGTCTGTCTGTCTGCCCCCGCTGTGTGTGTGTGTGTGTGTGTGTGTGTGTGTGTGCATGCGTGCATCTGTGTGTGCGTGTTTTCCGTGTGTGCTATAAGCACCCCCACAGGTAAGTGGTGGCAAACGTATGGACAGAATTTCAATTGTACATCTGAGGAATATCGCCTACGGCTGAAAGTGCTCCCATTGACAGAGTAAACACACCAGGAGGCCAGGGGAGAGGGGGAGATAGGGGAGAGGGGGGGGAGGAGATGAGGAGGGAAGGAGGGGGGTGGAGAGGAAAAAACGAGGAGAGTGGAGGAGAGGGAAAGAAGATGATAGGAAAGGGAAAAAGAGGAGAGAAGGATTAACATGGTGATAGGATTGGAGAGAGAGGGGGGGGGGTTCTTCATTATTCTTCCAACCCTCACTGATAAGAGCCAGCCCAAGAAAAAAGGGTCCAATGAACCACTAACACAAAAAACACACATTGGCCGATTCTGTCCATTTCTCAGTCATCACTGCGATATATTCTTGTTCTCTCTCGCTCTCTCCCGCGCTCTTTTGCTCTCTCCTTCGTCCTTCAACGTCCTCATCGCTCCGTTCCCCTACCCGAGGAAGAAAGGAAAGACGAGAGGATTAGACAAGTTCCATAAACGAGCGACTGTGCCCATCTCTCTGGCAATTAGCCCTGTCTACTGCGGTGGCAGGACACAACGTGTGTGTGTGTGTGTGTGTGTGTGTGTGTGTGTGTGTGTGTGTGTGTGTGTGTGTGTGTGTGTGTGTGTGTGTGTGTGTGTGTGTGTGTGTGTGTGTGTGTGTGTGTGTGTGTGTGTGTGTGTGTGTGTGTGTGTATTCGAAAAAGGAACAATGCACAGTCAGAGGTATAGAGGCCGAGAACGAGGAAGAGAGGGCTGAGACCAAGGGGAAGAGAAAAATGGCGGGGAGAGAAAAGTTACAGATAATTTTTCATTTGCTATTTTTGGTGGGGGAGCCATATTTGTCCTTCTGACAGAGCGGCGGCGAAGTTGAACTCACGGAGGCTGGTCTGACGGCGTGATGGATGGTTCCACCGTCCTCCTTGGGCTCTCTGGCGTTAGGACAAATGAAGCTCATTTACACTGCTGCCCCAAGAGTGTGACGATGTGAACATTGTATAGTCTTGGTATATATCGTCAAATCACAGGACGTTCGAAAGTGTGAGGGAGGG
>NC_082393.1:24248210-24282024 GCF_031168955.1 Gadus macrocephalus
TCCATCACTAGAGTGTTGCATCCTACTCATGGAGGTGTGGTCTGAGTGAGCAGAGATGCATGCTGGGATACAGTGCTGTCGGAAGTATTCAGTTCCATAGACACGCCCCTCAGGAGAAACCAAGTATTTGAGAATCTATCTGGAATATCCTTCAAGATGGTGCCAGGATTTTCAGAGGAGAAAGGCCAAGAGGAAGATGTGTGGGTTCTTCCTCGCAGCCAGTGGAACACAACAGTCTTCATCAGAGTACCATGGAACACTTTGAAACATTCTCCTCTTTACACCTTGAAGCCCCAGTGAAGGTTTCCTTACCTCCTCAGCTGAAGAGCACAACTTCAGCTCGAAGAGCGCACTAGCTGGAGTTCCCGGATTGGTTCTGATTTAAGGGAACCAATCGTTCAGCTAGTCCGGTCCGAAACAAATACAGTTCAGCCTGAGAAGACGTGCAACTGAGAGCAAGACAAGATCCACAGGGCTCTCCATCAATCCAGCCAGGTAGGAAGAGCCGTCTCATTACAGGTCTGAAGGTCATCTTGAATATCCATTTGGGTCCCTTTCCAACGTCAGACTCCTTGTGAAATTCCTTTTGGTATCCATCCTCCATTGATCCTGATTGGTGTGGTCCTAGTTTGAAGTCACTGATCTGAACACGCCACTTGCATCCTTTTACACTTGAGTTGGATACTCTCCTTCCTGCCCAGTGTGTTGGATCTCGCTCCGGAGCGTCGCTCAGGGCTCTTCATGTCTACTGGGGGCCCTTAAGTAAACGTGTGGCCGTCCATCAGCTATGATTTAGTTGACCATTCCAATATCCCAAGCCAAATCACACAGACCCCCGTATGAATATTATCACTGTCAAAGCAAGCCGGACACACACACATGGAACCCAGGACAGGCACGTAGAACCCCATGCCAGGTGTGTGTGGGAGACACACGCACAGTAAAACCCTAGCTATGCTCAAAAATCTTCCATCTCATGTCAAACCCAAACACACACACCACTGAGCCATAAAAGGCCAAACAATCATGCAGGGTAAAAACCTCATAGCAAATAACATTCCATCATCCCCCCCCCCCCCCCCCCCAGCTCTCCTGCCAGGGCACCCATAACAGAACAACCAATGTCTCCAGAGACGTAAATGATGTACAACATTCTTCAGTGGCGTCCCACATTGGTGATGGATTATGCTTGGCGTCCAAAATGTGTCCCAGGTTGATTCAACATCTCTGAAGTCATGTCTTTGTAGTCCAGTGGTTTCCTGAATGAGGGGCCTTCACAGATGCAAACGGTGCAGCTTTAGTCAGCCTGAGGACAGGAAGGAGGTCATCTGTTCAAAAGACCACCCAGTGGAGGGGGGTGGCTCTTGAGGAGCAGGATCCATATGGGGATGGCCCCAAATAAGACCTTCTTGAAAATGAAACTGTTCCTGAGGAGTCACGATGCCTGGAGGGGACTGTTGAATGTGTTCCATGGTTCTCTGTGTCAGACTGAAGTTGTGTTTTAGTCGTTGAGATGAAGAGCCCCCTCATCTCCCCCTGGTGTTTCTCCTTCTGAATCCATGTCTCCATCTTTAAGAACATTCCAGTCCATGTAACTGACGTCACGACAGTTTCTCAAACACTCGGTTTCCCCTGAGGGGGCGTGTCTACAGACCTGTAGACTCGAGACAGCTCTGTATCCCAGTATGCACCTCTGCTCACTCAGACCACACCCTAATGTAAAGCAACACACATGTGATGAAGATGCAGAGCTCAGGAGAGTAGAATGAAAGAAGACTGAAAATATCAGAACCCAACCCATTACTCAAGCTTACAACAATAACTTGGAGCCTGTAACCATTTTAACAAATCATTAATATCAACATAAACCAAACACCTAAGTAACCCATGAACCAATAAAACATCCTTAATACTCAGATCAACCTTCAGGTAACAGGTTAACTCACCAGGAAGCCAAAATGCATCAATGTGCCCAAGAGTAATGAGAAATTAATGACTTACAGTTTGCAGATATGCTTCATGGTTAAGTTGGGATACTCACAAAACTGCAGTTAAATATCCATGATAGACCTTTGAAGGAAGGAACAGTTTACTCATGGTCCAAATTTCAAATGAGAGTTAAACCACCAAAATCCCAGATTTCCTTCACACATTATCATTGATTTATATTCAACATACAAGTCCCGTCAGTTGTGCTTTACCACACAATTCTACTCACATCAGGTTCAGATGAGATGCTCCTCTTTACTTCAAAAAGTCTTTAACCTGTGAAACTGGAAGAGATGTTAAATAAGTCCTCAACAAAACAGTACAACAAACAAATGTACTGTACGGTTCCCTTTGAAGTGAAACGCACCAGATGCAACCAATTAACTAATTAAGAAAACCACCTGGCAGGCACCCCCCCCACACACACACACACACACACACACACACACACACACACACACACACACACACACACACACACACACACACACACACACACACACACACACACACACACACACACACACACTCGCACAGATCTGACTGGGGATATGATAGGTTAATACACTTGAGGTGGTAAACAGGTTGTTGTTTATTCTCTTGCCAGAAGGACTATGTCTATCTAGACTAGGCTACTTATAACTGTTTATGAATATTTTTATTTATTCTTTTCCCAAACATCATATTCGGGGCTAATTAAATAACATCCGAGGCTTTATCCCGAATATTATTTAATTAGGGACGCCACTGCTATAAGCTAACGTATTTATCCACGATAGCAGACACTTTAAATAATAGTTATAATTACATGCAACTTATTTCAAATTTCAAATAGTATACTAGATACAAACAAATATATATAAAGGAAAATATACGAAAATGAAATGGCTAAAGTTAATTTAAAATTATGATGTAGTCGAGTACAAACAGTCTACTCTCATTGCAGCCTTTGGAAGTTAATTCTGACTGATATACTGTTAACTTCCACAGCATGACATAACACATCTCAGGAAGTGGTGGTGCTCCACTTTGTTGGAGAATCTCCATACTGAAGGGTATAGTTCTTCTGAAGCAGATGTGCTGTGAATTCCAATATTAACACAACCGTAACAATGACCTACAAAAACTATTTGTGTGTGTGTGTGTGTGTGTGTGTGTGTGTGTGTGTGTGTGTGTGTGTGTGTGTGTGTGTGTGTGTGTGTGTGTGTGTGTGTGTGTGTGTGTGTGTGTGTGTGTTTGTCATTGCAGACTGTTTGCTCATTTAACGGAGGCGGGCAGAGAGATGGCAAGAGGAACTCTACCACCTATCTTCGGTATCCCGAAGAAGCGCAAAGTGTCCGAAATGGAGGAGACATAATATTTTTCTTTTCTTTATTTCTTTATTTTTTATTGGTTTGTTTGAAGAGAAGAGCAGAAAATAAAAAAAAATTATAATAATGGATACAATGGATAACAATTCCAAGAAACATATTATTTGAATCGAAATGAAATCATATATTGATGGTTATTGAGCACACAATATACACTGCAAGAATATATAAACGTTTTTTGCAAAGCAGTACTACATTTCCCGGCATGCGTTGCGCTATAAAAGAAAAGACTACACAATCCGGCATGACCCACACACAGCCGTAAAGCATTGTGGGTAGGTTACCAACGTCCTTGTCCTGTAGCAAGCACACACCGACTGTCTTCACGTTGGGATCCCGCAGTCCACCTCTACTCCTATTAACACCCGTCTGTCCCGCAGTATGATGGCAGCCAGGTTCCTCCGTCGCTCCGCGCCCATGCTGAGGCAGGCCCGCTGCTACGCCGAGGCTGTCTCCGGAGGCCCCCAGATGTCCTTCACGTTCGCCTCCCCGACACAGGTAGGAAGGGACGGGGAGACGGGAGGCTTCTGAGGCCTAGCTAACTGGAGCTGGAGCTGGATGACTTTCTGTACACAAAACGACCGGTGCTGTTCAACATAACCACACCTGACTTCGTTATCTTTGACGTCAGCCTTTCTTGATGATGCATGTGCCGCTGACATTTCTGCACGGCGTTTCTGCCGTCATTGAGGATTTGTGACGGACGTGTCTCATTGCTTGTAGCTTATAGCTTGTTAGCCTAGCCGCTCGTGATAGATGTCAAACTTGACTCTGACTTGTCATTGGCGCTTTAACTCTTATAAAGTTCCAAACAAAACGCATATTGAGCACAAATACAAGTGGTTGAATCGTAGCGTGTCCCGGGCTAATGTTGCTGTAGGCCTAGGTCTGCCTGCTTTGCAGGAGTCCGCTTTTGTGTTGTTGGATGTATACACTCATACCCTCATTCATTTTAACATTTGACCTTTGAATCGAGTTGGCGTTTAGTTAAGGATGTTAAGTTCTGCATCCACGTCATTCTTTGAAAGTGTACATAATGCTCTGCGTGAACGTCTGCAATGCCCTTGACTTTTTAACACATGGTCTGCCATCGTCTTTAGTGATCCCTTTCGTTCAAACTAGATATGTAACGTTTAATGATGCATGACATGCACATTTGCTGCTAATGAATGATAAATAAAGTATGTAGACATATATAATGATGTATGTATTTGTGTATAATATTTTTTAATAGAAATACACATCAGGGCCAACATCATGTGCTTGTACCCATCCAGAGGTTAACCCCCCACTCCCTCTTCCAGGTGTTCTTCCAGGGGGCGAGTGTAAAGCAGGTGGATGTGCCCACCCTGACCGGGGCGTTCGGTATTCTCCCTGCCCACGTGCCCACCCTTCAGGTGCTCAGGCCTGGTGTCGTCACGGTCTACAGTGATGAAGGCGTCGGTGCTAAGTACTTTGGTGAGCTTTTGGTCTTTCTGGGATAACTTTCCATTGATGTTGGAAGCGCTGTACAGCCAGTACTACTCACACTGTCATGCATGCATCGTCTGTGAGGGCAGTCTATTCTCCAGCACTGAAGATGTTTATATGTATTTGTACACATTATTGACCAGGCGATTATTTCACCCCTGTGCATACTGGGAGTGTTTATGGAGCACCCCTGCGTCTCCCTACTCATGTTATTGTGTATGTTCATGTATTCAAATTATTTGTCTCATTGGATGTGCGTTTATATGCACCTCATCCAGCAGGGGGCAGTGAAGTAATGAGGTTGAGGATTGTGAGCATCTTTGAGTTGCTTTTTTTTTTAGCGTTCAAATTAACAAAAAAATTGGTCAAATCCTCGACAGATTTTAAGAGATATGTTGGTAGAACGGTCAAATAGGCTTTCTCCAATTGAGGCATGTTATGCAACACCACTACCTCACTAAATGCCCAAAATGACATTTAGTCAGAAAAAGTAGAGATACTGATACAACCAAGGCCTTTAGGTTGATAAGGTTACTACCCTGGCCTTTATCATTGTCAATTGCCTCATTCTACTAAATATTCCCTCATTTATTTTTGCGGTTACACTTTACATTAATTAACCAATAACTTACCTTAATTCATGCAGTATTAAGCATTAACTTACAGTTAATTAACTCTAACTACTGGTCTAGTAATCCTTTACTCATGGTGTTAATGTGTGTTCAGTGAGCATTAACTTAGTTAACTACTGGTCTAGTGATCGTGTACTCATGGGGTTAATGTGTGTTCAGTGAGCATTAACTTAGTTAATGAACAGTTAACTACTGGTCTAGTAATCCTTTACTCGTGGTGTTAATGTGTGCAGTGAGCATTAACTTACAGTTAACTACTGGTCTAGTAATCCTTTACTCGTGGTGTTAATGTGTGCAGTGAGCATTAACTTACAGTTAACTACTGGTCTAGTAATCCTTTAGTCGTGGTGTTAATGTGTGTTCAGTGAGCATTAACTTACAGTTAACTACTGGTCTAGTAATCCTTTCCTCGTGGTGTTAATGTGTGTGCAGTGAGCATTAACTTAGTTAATGAAAGGTTAACTACTGGTCTAGTAATCCTTTCCTCGTGGTGTTAATGTGTGCAGTGAGCAGTGGGTCGGTGACGGTCAACGCAGACTCCTCGGTGCAGCTGCTGGCGGAGGAGGCCGTGCCCCTCGACCAGCTGGACATCGCCGTGAGTATCTCCGACACGCGCCGCCCCATCCCGGCGCTCCTCCTTCACTGAGGCCGGAGACGAACGGCTCCAGGACACGCTTCTCCACTGGGATTAATAGTATTGAGGACTTTTGTAGCCGATGGGGAAACGGCGTCAGGAACTGTGGACCTGTAACCTGCTGACCCTCTGGGCCGCGGGGATTGGCGGTTTGCCTTTTTTATATAAGCCTGCTTGACTTTTAAGATCTGGCTCTTGGTTTTGACTACAGCGTAGGCCTACTGCTTCTTCATGCAATGCTTTTATTTAATTTCAGAACGTTGAAATACATTTTTACTTTCTTTTTTTATTGTCCATTTCGTTGTTGTCGGATACAACTCGTCTCTTGCGTTTTGATGGCATATTGTGCAATGTGGCCTAATTGAAGGGAACTGTAGGCATGCCAATTGCCCGCACGTAAGGCAATTTATTGTCTGGTTTTAATGAGATTTATGTGACGAGATGTAATTCATTGCTGTGAGAAACAGCTATTTGACTGTGGAGTTTTAATTCTCCCTGCGTTGACCCCCTTGTTGGAATCAGGTCCCCGGTGAGAGAAGTTCTAGCCGATGTGTGCTGGAGAAAAAAGGGCAACGTGTAAATGTCTTGTTAATACTCTGCCATGCAATTATAAACCAGCGGCATGGAGGCGTCTCTCTCCTTGACCTGGAGCGGGGCGAGTTGCCGCCGCCGCCAAGTTGACTGGGGTGGCGTTAAAAGGCGTGATTATACTGGCCCTCGTCTTTCTCAGACCCTGGGTAACACCGGCCTGTGCAGCCCTACTGTTAATAAGCAGGGAAAGGTCAGTCACAGTTGAGTTACAGCGAAGTGGTCAGCCCCCCCTGCCGCATGACCTTTTGACTCCCAGCTATGTTTGGCATTTTGCCTTTCTAATCACTACTGTGACAAATGAAGCTTTCAGAGGCCAGGAAAATAAACCACGGTTCGGATTTTGCGACGCTCGCGCTTTCCGTCGGGTTTTTTTTTATCCGGTTCGCTCCCCGCTCGACCTCGCCGCGCCGCCTTTTAGCGACCGTGCTAACGTGCGCCGTGCTAACGTGGTTTCAGCACAGCGGGCTCCTACGGGTCCTGCTGTTTCACAACCGTGGTTCCAACCGGATCGCTGGTGCATTGTGTAACCGTGTGGTGATGCATAAGCTATCCATGCAATTTAAAGGTCTACTTTTGTGTTCAATAAGGATTACTTCTACTTGCCGTCATTACTTTCCCAGTCTTTTTCTTGGTGAGATATTGATGCTGTGATGGGAAGCACAATAAGGTCCGTTACTTGTGGACTTTACTCGGTACGCAATACTTGTATTGGATACTGGATCCATAAAATTCATTAAAAGCAATGCATCAGTCCAGGATACGTAATGTACACTTGGTTTAATTGATCCGTACGACCAGTGGGAGATAATGGTATACATCTCTGGGGGGGGGGGGGGGGGGGGAATGAAAAACCAACGGCTGATGTGTGATCAATTTCTCTGTGCAATATATATGGCCGTTGAAAGGGAGATTGTTTTCTGGGTGTGTCTGGGGTATGAGGAGGTTCATGTATTGTCCAGTTCTATTTAAAAGCTATTTTAAACATTGTCCTGTATGGATGCATTGTCATTTTTTTGAATACCCATTAGTTGACCTCCAGTAAAAAACGAAACGTTATTTTTCAAGGATGGCCTCTGCATTTGGCCTTACTAATAATTTCTGTGACAAGTGAAGCTCACAGAGGCCTGAATAACGTTCTCTACGGTTTAACAAGCTTGTTTGGACTATGCGATTCCTGTTCCAGCCGGATAGTTGCTTGCGTTGTAGTTGTAACAGTGTTCTAATGTATTAGCTTCTCCTTGTAGCTACCATCATGTCCAAGTGATTTGAGGGCTATTGATTGGCATGGATGAATTGTATATTGTAAGTCCATGCACTTAAAAATAGTACTTATCATTGTGTAGCATCCTATCCTAGCTATCTTTGTTGTATGCAGGGAATGTGTTCACCTAATAATTGTTAGTGCTCTGTTCTATGAACATCCTTACTGTACCGAGCTATATTTTCTCCTTCTTCTGACAAATATACTTATTGAAAGTTGCTTTCGATAAAACCGTCTGCTAAATGCACTTAATGTAAATATAAATGTTTTGTCACTTTTTGAGATCCCAGTACTCCCAATTGAAAACCCAAATGTTCTTCGTCAGGTGGCCAAGGCCAACCTGGAGAAGGCCCAGTCCGAGATGGCCGCTGCTGTCGACGAGATGGCCAAAGCCGCGGTGCAGATCAGCATAGACGCCAACGAGGCCATCGTCAAGGCCCTGGAGTAGACCGAACCCTGGTAGGGGCCCTCAACACCAGAGACCCAGCGTCACACCCACGTCTGGGCTGCATACGTATACTGTAGTGATGCTCTTGCACAATGATAACGGGGCAATGCTCCGTTTTATTTTATTCATTTTCTGCTCTGAAGTTTATCTCCGACATTGAAAAATAACAACTGTCAGATTATGCAGAATGTTAATTATATTTACCAATGTGTTTTTCATTTAAAGGTTTGTATTGCTCTATAAAGCAAGAGATGATGTGTCAATTGTGTGCCCAGAATGCCGAGATCCTTCTGATGTTTGTCTCGTTTTCTCTTGTTGTTTCAGGTGCGTTTTCATGTTGGTTTAGAGAAACTGAAGGCAGTCCATCTTTGTTTCCCTGGAGTGTTCATGTCGGTGACCGCAAGATCTCGTTGCTTGCTTTGTACAGTGGATAAAATTACTAATAAATGTATTTGGAAGAATATGTGATTATTGTCTGGTTTAAATTCTTTATGAAATGCAACCTTCTTGTGTTCATCGTTAAAAATAAATAAATAAATAAACTATCAACCAATTCTCCTTGTGGCCAATAGGTGGCAGCAGATATCCATATGTACTGTGGCTGATCAGTCCCCAAGACGCAAATACTACTGTCAATTTATTCTAGATGGCGTTTATTTTGTAATTGATAATTAAGCAAAACCATCTCTAGTTGTGGACTCTCAAATGATAACCGTATGAGTTCTGCACAAGGATTATTCCCTTTGGTCATTTGCGGGTGTCGGATTCCATCGCTGCACGCAATGACTGCCTTGATGTACTTGGAAGTTTAAGAAGGGCATGAGTCAACATGGTGAGTTCAGACATTGTAGGGCGATGCCAGGAAAAGTGGTCATGAACCGTGGAAACATGAACCTGGCTGTAGTTATGTCAAAACCCTCAGAGTGCTTGACATCATCCACGTGCGACTACAGGCTTTCGGAGAAAGGAACGGCAACCTGTTTATTTTTAATGTCAAATCTCCAGGGTTGTGTGTTCGTGTGTGTGTGTGTGTTTGTGCGCGCGCGCGTGCGTGCACAAATACACACGGGACACGTGATGAATAACACTGAAACCACAGATGTGTCCGCAGCAGGCTCCTGATGAAGAATTGCTTGCTCTTTGGTCATGATGAAAAATGTCTGCTTGAAGATTGTAATTCCGTCCTTATGGTTCCAGAGGATGGGGATGGTTATTGAGACTATAATGCTAAACTGTGTTCCACGTGATCTTAATAGACTAGTTGGTTCACATGAACACAACCTTTAAGGTCTCGCACTTCCTCCTCTCTGTTCTCTATGACTTTCTGTTTCTCATGTCCCCAATCCTCATGGTGAGACGCACGCACACACGCGCACACTGAACTCCTACGCACACCAAACTCCTACGCACACCTGAATTCATACACATAAACACCGAACTCGCACACACAACCTCTCACTCACAAAGCTCTCAGAACGCACATGCATACACAAAACGTACACACGCACCAAACTCACACGACTGCTTTGAGTCAGCTGCCGCTCACCCCTTGAGGGCCGGGAGACTTGACTCATGCTCACGGCAGCAGACAGTCCAGATGAAAGCCGTGTCATAACCGCAACATTTCATCCACATTTAGCCTCCGCAGCGATACAACGGTTGGCTTTATGGGATTCCTCCCTCCGCCCAGAGGAAGGAGCTGCACACTATTAGCATGTGCCTTCCATTTAAGTGCCTATTCTCAGGATTTTTCCTCTGCTCTTTTGTATTCTAAATAAGCCTTGGAAAGAAGAGATGAACTATTGAGTCATTCAGCAGATACTTTTATCTGAAGTGACTTGTAGAACATTTGAGCCTTGCCTAAGGATGGAGCAAACACCTTTGAGGAGTGTATTATCATTGTTATTTATTTGGTGTGTTATGGCCCTGGGTCTCATGCTAAACTCCTCGGAGAAAAACCTACTTAGATGACTTATGTAACTATTGGGAATCTGTTGAATTCCACCCCACTTGAACCACATTAGAGAAGGAAAACTCCTTGAGGTGTCAGCCCTGGTAGAGGAAGTGGTGTCACCTTTAAAACACAAAAGTGGATTCCCAGGTAATCCAGTCACAGCATTGTGTCAGTGTTTCAGAAGGCACCCTTTAACCGTGCCCACGTCATGTGATGGCCCAGTTTGCCCCTACCAGAGCCCAAAGCATGCCAGCCGATGACGCAATCTGACAAAGGACATCTCGGACTGTTCCCAGTATTCAGATTGCACTGGTGGACAAGAATATCTGCACCATGTGCGTCCTTGCCAAGATAGGCAGTATCGTACAAGTTATTGCAGGAAAGTTGCAGACATCATGTGACAACATATAAAATGACAACATAAAGTAAGTACTTTGACATGTTAAGAAATCCTTCACCAATGATTTCAAAACACCAACTGGCATTTTCTACACTCACACATTTCAGCATTGACGTTGCAAAAAATAAATAAAGTATCTCTGAAAGCAATTAAGTTTCACGTTGTGTAAAGATTGATTAGCCTATACGGCTTACACACATAATGGTAAAATGAAGTGAGTAAAAAAAACGATCTAAGGTCGTTAAAATTCTGCTCAACATCCCAGTGATATATGCGTTATCCTCAGAAGGTGGGTTGAACCGGTTTTCCGTGTGAAGTAGTTCTTCTCTTCCAGGAAGTGGGAATTCCTTTCATGGTCTTAATCTAAACTGTACATCTATGTTTGCTGCACCGTGGCCTCAGGCAACCATTATTATTGTTGTTATAATAGAAAATAAGTGAGCAATAAAATGAATCACAAAGTGGGTGAGTAAGGCTAGAGTCTTAACGCAACACTGTTTCAACCTTGAGTGACACACAGCGCCGTCACTAAACTCGATGGCATATATATATATTTATATAATTGTGTATGTCTAGCCTATAATGTCTACAGAGACAGTGTTTGTTGTGTGTGTCTGTGTTGTAAGTTGTAAGTTGTATGTATGAACCATGAAAGCAGAAACAAAACCATGCTGGGAACCAGTGAGTAACAGAGCGATGAGTTGTGAAAGCGCATGGTCTCAGTGCAGTTTGTAAACTGAGTTTTGCCCTTGGCAGTCGGTTTTGTAACGCGGTAGGACCTCGATGAGGATCAGGAGATGAGTCAAATGTTTTATTTTATTGAAGAGGTTGATTCACGTCGTTAATCACTATTACACTATCATCCAGCTTCATTCTCTTTCAATTATATTTTATGGGTACTAGATGTTCAAAATGATTATTGCAATTACTCTAATTTAAATATGCAGTGAGTATACTACTCACTATTCAATTTATAATGGGGTGTTAGGTCAATTTAAAACAACCTGCATGATTGTTTATAAAGCATAAAAGTCATGCTTACGCTTCAATACAAACAAGCCCCTCAAAGCAGCTCCTTGAAAGATTCCCAATATTTTGTTTATTTTTGTCTAACAATAATAGTTTCAACTTGAGTCAGTCAATAAGAAGTATCTTTTATTTTTCTCATTGCACATATACAAGTGCTTATGAAATTGGTTCTCTGCTTTTGACCCATCCCGAGAGAGAGAGAGAGAGAGAGAGAGAGAGAGAGAGAGAGAGAGAGAGAGAGAGAGAGAGAGAGAGAGAGAGAGAGAGAGAGAGAGACCAAGAGACCAAGAGAGAGAGAGAGAGAGAGAGAGAGAGAGAGACCAAGAGAGAGAGAGAGAGAGAGAGAGAGAGAGAGAGACACACAGAGAGAGAGAGACACACAGAGAGAGAGAGAGAGAGAGAGAGAGAGAGACACAGAGAGAGAGAGACACACCGAGAGAGTAGAGAGACACAGAGAGAGAGAGTCCAAGAGAGAGAGAGACCAAGAGAGAGAGAGACACACAGAGAGAGAGACACAGAGAGAGAGAGAAGTTTCTCCCCACACAGTGGAGTTGATTGAAGTGCTGACCTTTCGGTGGGACTGTGTGCAGAGGGGGGCTGCAGGCCCAGTCAGCTGTCAGATACTGCATCCAGCCTGGGAGTGGGAGTTGGGGCTCTGACACCAGCCTCCTACCGCTCTGCCCTGTTTGTGTCATCCATCCCTCCATTCTCCCTGCCTCCATTCCACCAAAAACACCCACCCACCCATCTAATGTTCGTTTGCACACACACACACACACACACACACACGCACACACATGCAAACACGTGCACACGCATGCATACACATACACACAAATATGCACACATGCACACGCATATAGACCCACAGAAATGCACACGCATACACATCCACCCAGAAACGCGCACACACACACACACACACACACACACACACACACACACACACACACACACACACACACACACACACACACACACACACACACACACACACACACACACACACACAAACTCCCACAAACACTCCCAGACAGCAAATCAACAAACACACAAAAACACACAAGCACAAAATAACATTTTGTAGCCTGAGCCAGCTAGGTAACATCACTACAAATAGACGTATGTGGGCTTTTAGGAGAAAATGGCAAAGCGGCAGAAACAGCCTCCTGTAGGGGTGAGATAATCAGCCTTGCGGGAACAGCAAATGGCTGCTGACGGGCAGGGCAGGTAATCATTCCACTGGCATCTGTGGGAGAGTAGAGTGCTTTCCTGGGCTTATTCCCCTTGTGTGTGTGTCTGTGTTTGTGTGTGTGTGTTTTGAGTTTGTGTGTGTGTGTGGGCGTGTGTGTTGCATGTAGTCAATATTATTCATATAACGTTACAGAGTACAAACTGAGATTGCACATTAACACGGATCAATCTTTGAGTAGAACAAACAAAAGTGATGGTTTGTGTTTACTGACCAAAGGGAAAATGATAGCTTTGTTGAGGGGGCGGATGAAACAATGATGATTAAGGCACGTTCTAGGCTGTTTCTAGGTGGAGTAAACTGACGGGTATGATAGAAAAAAAAAAAAAAAACACTGTTTTGAATAAACCAGAATTTCTTCCACATTCTAACAATTTCGTTTTCTGCAAGGATCGGAAAACTCTTCCCCATTTGATAACTTCTGAGGTTATTGTTTTATTGCTAGACGACCTACGATAAGAGCAGCACTTCCATGCCCTCTTCTTAAGTCCACTGCTCGTGTTGTAGTACTCTGTCTACCATAACTCATTTTGTTTTCTCTGACAGAGCCCACAACGGAAAGCATTCAAGCCGAATATATACAGTTGCAAAGAGGAGGCTTTGGCATCTCCGCTCAATGTTAACGCTATTTCACATCTAATTATTATATGATTGAAGTTAATGGGTCAAAGGTGTCTGTGTGTTTGTGTGTGTGTGTTTCTGTGTGAGTGTGTGTGTGTGTGTGTGTGTGTGTGTGTGTGGGTGTGTGTTTCTGTGAAGCTAATTTGAAGTGTGACGTAGGGCTGTGATTGGCCGGGACTGCTGTGTAAAATAGTCCCGTCTTAGCCTCAAAGTGCTGACAATGGAGTTTGAGACCGTTCCAGATTCCTGTGAGAGGCGTCACATTCAAGAGGGGTGAAAGAAGCACAGCAGGAGGCAGGGCCTTTATGTGTGTGTGTGTGTGTGTGTGTGTGTGTGTGTGTGTGTGTGTGTGTGTGTGTGTGTGTGTGTGTGAGTGTGTGTGTGTGTGTGTGTGTGTGTGTGTGTGTGTGTGTGTGTGTGTGTGTGTGTGTGTGTGTGTGTGTGTGTGTGTGTGTGTGTGTGTGTTAGTGTGTTTATGTGCGTGTGCGTGTGTGTGTATGAGTGTGTGTGTGTGACTGCCAGAGAGAAAATGTGTTGACTCAGAAGAGGATAAATATGGGGAAAATGATAAATAATAATGTCAGGTCAAGATAACTCCCGGTTCATTCCTGAAGTGGCGCCGTTTGCAGGCATGATGCACGCGGCGTGTCCTTGCTTGCTCACTCTGTCTACAGTAAATAAATCAAAAAAGCTTTGCATGTGGAGGCTACAACTTAACGTGTTGTGGTAATATCATAAAACAGCTCGGGGAAAGTCAGGATCTACCACTCTGGCATCCAGCCCACCTAAATTAAGACAATGCACGGTAGTTATGCCTGTACGGCACGGAGGAGAAACCAGGTTTCGATTTACGTGTCTTCATGATCTGTGTCGCTCCGTTAGATGTTCGTTTGATTGATCTCGGTGGAGAAGTGGAAACACACTTTGGCTCCTGTGAGCAGGGAACAGCTGTGAGACGAGGATTGCGTGCGCCACAAATCTGGGACGACAGACTCTGGACAGGGGCCCGAGCCCCCGGGTCACCCCGTGGGGATGACGCCATAGAGAGCGCCGATGTCCTTTCGTCGTGCCGTCCACCGTGTGCCCCATCAAACTTTCCAGTCCTTAGTCCCTGTCGCACTCTTTCCTCTCCCCCTCCTCCTCCTCCTCATGTGCTCAATTGATCTCACATGATCTGTGAATGAGATGGCGGAAAGGGATGTTTTTTCTCAAGCCCCATGGGTTCCTAGATGAGTCCTCCTCCCCCCCCTTCACACACACGCTGACATACACACACACACACACACACACACACACTGATACACACCCATACCCACAGATATTTCCATCCAGAACCATCCTTAAGAAAGGGCAGGCTGCATCTAGTGGCTGGGGGGATTTCCAGTTCAAGTTGCAGGCATCCTTTGAGTGAGACCCCAACTAACCTGCATATGTTTGTGACATGCAGCTCAAAATACCCCCCTGCCCCAAATGCACACTGAGCGAAACCAGTGAATACTAATATGGTGGTGAGCACCAACTAACCCTAACCACAAACGCAGATGCAAGGAATCCCAGGAACAAGAGTGCGCATGTCGTCCCTTAAATAGCCTTAGCTGCACCTGGGCCCATCCTGACTTGCATGCACACAGATTTCCAAACGGTGATTGAGCCAGCGTGTTTGTGAGCGGTAGAGGACCCACCTCACGGCTGGTCTTATCTCTCTCTCTCTCTCTCTCTCTCTCTCTCTCTCTCTCTCTCTCTCTCTCTCTCTCTCTCTCTCTCTCTCTCTCTCTCTCTCTCTCTCTCTCTCTCTCTCTCTCCTCGTGTCATTCCACCACTTTGACGCTTTTTGAAAGTCTGTGGACCGTGTCGGTGTGTGAAGGGTACGGAGAAGTGTCAAACTGAAGGCTCCGTGTTCTCACACCCCCTCTGCGGCCTGGCAGGGGTTGCCGGCGTATTGGATGGAGGACAAGTTAATATTCAATATGCGGATTATGTAGAGTATCATACAGCGTTAAGCCTTGGTGACCGTGGTGACCTTTGACCGAGGCTGCTGTGTTTAGTCCAGCGGATTCAAAGATCGTTGTAGTTTAAAGAATTTTTGCTGATAAACCCTGAAAATATGCATTGCAGATAGTTTCCACTTTTCATGGGCCTGGTGGCAGTTTAACTCTTAAATAAACGCCCCTCAACAAAACCCTGACAAAGGCTTTGGGTTGTTTCACTTGGACTGCTTCAATATCTCCTATCGATAGAATAACCTAGCTTTGCTGCAACCAATGAATGCAATCAATCTTCACTGTCCACATTCCCCCAGACTTCTGGCCATCATCCCTCATGTTGTGTCTTTATTTCACTCACAGCATCAAATTCATTCACTTAAACCAATGAAACATATAATGCACTCAAAAGCACCCCATTAACATGCATGGCCATCATTATGATGCATATCCGTCTGTGTGTGAGTTTGCTTGCGTGTGTGTGTGTGTGTGCGTGCGTTCGTGCGGATGTGTGTAATAGTGTACCAGCTATCCTCTGAATGCCGCCACTGACTAATCCTACACATTGGCACTTCGGAGGAGGGGGTTGTTCCATTAACTCAAATAGCCCCACAACATACCTCCACCAAGGCTCAGAGAAGGTCACCCAGATGGATTCCTGGGGGGTGACACCTGAACCGGACTATCTATGGTCACCAAATCCTTTCAGCAAATCTGGCTTTTTCTAGGAATCAACCAACAAGTCAGGAAAACATCAGTGCTTTTGATCTAATTATCACAATACATAAATATATGTCATAGTGTTTTCCTAAGATACTACACAGACCAAAAATCGAATTCAGAAGACACATTTTCACACCTATGAAAGAACACCTTTGGCTGCTAGCATTTCAAACGCGTAATTGATTCCAACAACACAGGTCAATTCTAAAGATCAGGCCCTGGTACTTGAGGAATAAGTGAGATGATTCAGGATTAAAATAGTCCAACATTAATTTTTTAAGTGCGATATAACTCAATATGCACAAAGGATGTTAAAGAGCGTGTGGTATTACATGGTAATGGAGTGTGTGATCACGCTAAAGTCATTTCATTGCTTTGATCCAAGCTGTCTGACTGGCTGACAAGCTCCATTTTTCCTTGCCATGTGATCTTTTTTTTTTTGGTTTCCAAATGTCGTTGCTGGTGCATGGCTATCACCAGCCATAGTTAGAGGTAAACACTCGAGGCGCCTACTGCTATAGTATAAACAGACACAACTGATTCATTGACTGACTATTTTTGAACGCTACCAAAATAGTCTAAATGACACATAGTGAAAAGTCACACTTGGCTGGGCAGGGCAAATTGACCAAGGGCATTCAGCGTGCTGTCCTAACAGGCTCCCGGCATGGCGGCAAACAACTTGATGACACCGTGTTGTTAGGCAACTGGATATGAAGGCCACCACCAGTTGACATGCCCTGCACGGTTTTGAGTGTATCTTTTGATACGGCAGTGAAAATATACAAATCACTCGGGTTTCGATCGCACTCCCCTCTGTATGGTGTGTACAGCATGCACCAAGCTGTTTGTGTGTACAACTACTTTCGGTCCTGTGAAGATTGTGTGTGACTCAAGCAAGAAATATTATCTATTGCATCCTTGTTTCAGTGCTCACACATTCCCCGGTTCAATGCACCAACTGTCAACAAAACGTATAGCATTCCAATCTCCCTGGGACCTGTTGTGCCTGCTTGCCATGTTTAAAGAACAAAATATAATTTAGCGTTGTGCTCATGACATATGGTTTATGAGTGTGTGCATGTGTGTGTGTGTGTGCGTGTGTGTGTGTGTGTAATGAAGGGTTATCTGGTTCTGAGTGATGCAGTGTCCAAGAGTCCCTAAACACAGGGCCAACAAACCAAACCCTCCTTATGACTCACAGTTTGTATTACTGGCCATTTATCCCTTTCCTGTCCTTGTCCTTATTTAACAGGATTTCCTTGATGATATTATTTAATAAAATTACAAATGAATATCCAACCCCTTGTTGGGAATGAGGATCGCTTGTTATGGAAAAACATCAACAGATGCCTACGGAGAGAGAGAGAGAGAGAGAGAGAGAGAGAGAGAGAGAGAGAGAGAGAGAGAGAGAGACACGGAAGTAAAGCAGCCAGAGCAGAGAAGGGTTTGTGGGATTGGGGGAAGGCAGGGAGTCGTCGAGAGGAGGGGACGAGTGACGTCATGGCTGCGGACTGGGGGGGGCTATTCTGGGCGTGCGTCAGAGAGAGAGAGAGAGAGAGAGAGAGAGAGAGAGAGAGAGCCGCCCGCCGTCCTCTCCCTGGACTCGCGTCACGGATGAGATCCACACACGGCGCGCCGATCGCGCCGCCAGACCATGTGACCCGGAGTGACCTTCGCTCGCAATGATTAGATTGCGGAGGACGCAAACCGTGGAGCACAGGAGTACAGGGCTCTGATCCACTCAGCTGCAGGGAGAACAAAACACCAGATAACAGAGAGGCGTGAGGGGGGGGGGTAGGGGGGTGATAAGACAAGACGGACGATGAAAATAAATCGTCTCTCTTGGGAAGGGGGGGGGGGGGGAGCTATACTGCTCCTGGCTGGGATTAAGGATTAGTGGGCAGGCTGGGTAGGAGTGAGTGCATGAGAGTGTGAGTGTGTGTGTGTGTGTGTGCGTGTGTGCGCGTGTGTGTGTGTGTGTGAGGAAGTGCTCAGCCGGGTGGGAGGACAGCAGTGTGATTTGATAACTTTTAAACTTGCTTGCACCAACAAAGGAAATGCTAGTGTCTGGTATTCCTCACTGTGTGTACTGAACACTCACACACACACACACACACACACACACACACACACACACACACACACACACTGTTCACCACAGTTATCTGCTATCTGTCCGGGGGGTTTTATTCCTCGTGAAGTACTGCCTGTATGAACGCTGTGGCCTGCATCTCTTTAACCGATACCATGGTTTGACTTCCTTGAACTGTTCTTTGAATCAGAGAAAGACGGTTCTGGGAGGCATATTTGGTATTACTATAAATTAGTAAGTCCTGTCTGCAGTGCCAAAAAACCAGCCTAACGCGACACCCACACGTTCTGCCCTTCCTCTGCCTCTGTCTCTCTCCCCAACTCCCTACTCTGAGTCTCTCCCTGCGCTCTGTCTTTCCCTCTCTCTCTGCTCTCTGTCTCTCTCCCTGCTTGTTCTCTCCCAACTCTCTCCCTGCTCTGTCTCTCTCCCTGCTCTCTCTCTCTCCCTGCTCTCTGTCTCTCTCCCTGCTCTGCGTCTCTCCCTGCTGTTTCCATTTTACTCCATCCCTACTCCCATGCCTAACCTTTTTGAGACAACTAATCCTTTTGCCGCGACGCCACCAGCTGTCACA
The DNA here is from genome assembly GCF_031168955.1 of Gadus macrocephalus. Classification (NCBI taxonomy): domain Eukaryota; kingdom Metazoa; phylum Chordata; class Actinopteri; order Gadiformes; family Gadidae; genus Gadus; species Gadus macrocephalus. The sequence goes on from NC_082393.1 coordinate 24,267,233, forward strand.
AAGCAAATACCCCCTTCCCCCGTCCTAATAAATAAATAGAGCTAACACCCTCTCTCCCCGAGCCTTGCCAACTTTCACAGCTATAAAAGTTCTTGTCATGCCGGCCTGTGTGTCATGTGGGTGGATCTCATTAGTTTATTTAGCACCAGTCAGAGGCTGAGCCCTGTCCTATTGTGGGCCTGCTCGCTACGAGAGTGCCTGCTGGTGATTATTTGCTCCTCTTTGTGTGTGTGTGTGTGTGTGTGTGTGTGTGGGGGTTGGAGTGACAAGTTTACACCATTCTGATCAGGCTGTGCAGTGAATGTCCGATCTGATAGCGACAGACAGTCGGGCTTCTGGGTGTCAGGAGTGTAGCGCAGCACCACTATCCTCGCGGGAGTCGTGCCACGGTGGCCTCAGCGGTCCGTGACCACATGGGAACGAGGCCGGAGCCAAGCGACGCGTCGTGATAGGGCGGCCTTAACTTTCCGCACCTAACAGGGACATTTTGGATGTCACTGTGTGCGTGCGTGTGTGTGTGCGTGCACGTGCATGCATGTGCGCGTGTGTGTGTTTGCAATCAGCGTGCGCATGCGGATATGAAACTGGGTGCAGATATCATTGTGGGAGTTTACGTGTGGAGTCATGCGTGCATTACGGCTGGTTGAGGCAGCCTCACCTGGTTGGACTCTGGTGCTGGGTGAGGCTGCACACCTGTTGCACGTTGAGTAATCAGTGTGCACAGGTTAAACCAGCCATCTCCCCACACACACACAGAGAGACAAAGGGTGCATCCGAATACTAAGTATATACTATTTCTGTGCAGTGTCTACTACTTGACCGTTAATGTAGTACTACCTGTGACACAGGTATATATATTAAAAAATGTCTACAACTATTTGAAGAAAGGAAAACTGAATAAGCCCAGGAGTGTTTTTCACGGCATAATGTCCTGATAGTACATCGTAAGATGCCCTGCGTTCATTCTGCGCGTTCTGCTTTCGTAATACACGACATATGTTTTCATTATCATACCTCTCTGTCAGGAAAGGGTTGGCCCAGGCATCTTGAGTTGACAAGTGGAAACGTTGGGTCATAAAAAGCAAAGAAAGAAAACAACTGTCTTGTTGTTTAAGCAGAAGCTCCTATGAATGTTCCCGAACATGCATAGACACAAGCATGCACACACAAGCAGATAGACGCCCAAATACATTACACACAAATGCACACAGAAATACATCCATAATTTGTGTTGGTAGGGGACTTCAGCCTTCTCCCCTGCTGTTGTCTGAGACATCTCATAAAGTAGACTTCATGCATTTTAAGAAGAGACTTCTCAAACACCTCAACATGGGACTGCAATCCCAACACTTCAGGATTTCTAACATTCTAACAACAACACAAATCAGTCTTCTATGTATCCCTGAGTAGCACAGATCAGTGCTTCACACAAACAGCACAAAAGAAAGACTAAAAACTAAATATACAGCAAAAAGAACTCCATGTTCTGGATCGATGGTGAAACAAAGTGGGACTGCCTCCGGGCGTGACTCAAGTCAGCGTAGTTCCTTTACCGAGCGTCACCTCACCACGTGTATCGTTAGATGCATTTATATCATTCATCATTCATCATCATTTCATCCTCTTATTTAACATTAAAAAAAGACACAAGGTCCTCGATTTAATAACCCAGTTTAGGCAGAACTCATCACAAGGCCTGCGATCAAGAGGAAGTTGGTCGCAGCGGCAGTACAGAAGTCAGGGGGAAAGTCGTGACTCGTGGTACTGGTCCAAGTGTTCTCTGGCTCCGGGTCTCCGAGGATACGCTGAGTTGTGACTGTGACTAAGCTCTGCTGTAGAGTGACACCTTCTTTTCTTGTCTCCCTTCATCGCATGTTTTGCACGTTTTGCACATTTTCTCCCTCCATCTCTCTCTCTCTCTCTCTCTCTCTCTCTCTCTCTCTCTCTCTCTCTCAAGATAGAGTTCTGACACTCTCTGACACTGACACTCACGTGTGTGCGTGCACATGCATGCATGTGCGCGTGTGTGTGTTTGCAATCAGCGTGCGCATGCGGATATGAAACTGGGTGCAGATATCATTGTGGGAGTTTACGTGTGGAGTCATGCGTGCATTACGGCTGGTTGAGGCAGCCTCACCTGGTTGGACTCTGGTGCTGGGTGAGGCTGCACACCTGTTGCACGTTGAGTAATCAGTTTGCACAGGTTAAACCAGCCATCTCCCCACACACACACAGAGAGACAAAGGGTGCATCCGAATACTAAGTATATACTATTACTGTGCAGTGTCTACTACTTGACCGTTAATGTAGTACTACCTGTGACACAGGTATATATATTAAAAAATGTCTTTTTTTTTATATATATATAAAAAAAACTGACATTTTTTTAATATATTTTGGTTTGTTTTGGTTTGGCTGGTTTCACAGGTAGCCTCCGAACGCTTCCGAACTCCACCAAAACGCCACCGGATGTTACGAGATTTCGTATTTCCCCTCTGTGTGCTGCACATCAGATGCCGGCAAAATTAAAGTCACCTGTGATCATTGACAGATTTTGTATTTATTTTTTTCACCGCAGCATTCTTCTTCTTCGGTTACCAGACTCCGGCTGAATTGTGGGACAGCGTAGCGACTTACCGTTGTATACTGTGGTAGTACGCATTCAGAAACTGTTTTGCCTACCAAACAATGCGTACTGAGCATTCGGACGCGCTATGTTTGTGACGTACTACAAAATGCCTACTATATAGCAGTCAAGTATGAGTATTCGGATGCATCCAAAGAGATCTACTGCATGGCAACATGAAAACATGGGGCACCAGTGTTTCAGTATATGCTAAACTTACAATAAGCCGTATTTCAGAGTCTGGCAGCCACCTAGGTTGAGTTTAATGAAGTCTGTTGCTACACGCAACCTAGCTTACTTTTATCGGGATCCTACAGGCACAGATGCAGGCTGGCGGGGTTATAAATACGGTTTAATATAAGTTTTGCATATGATACATGGCCTGGAATGTTGCCTTGCAGGAGAGTGTCTCTGGAGTCTGTGGTGATGGCCAATGTCATTGAGTCTGAAGTAAGAAAGAAAGAAATCAGGTTTCTTTGTATGTATTGTATACATACACAATCCAACAAATGTTATGCATAGGAGCAAAGATTTTGACTACACTAAGCCGATTCTTTGAATACTGTATGCCGAAGTAAAACTATTTGAAGAAAGGAAAACTGAATAAGCCCAGGAGTGTTTTTCATGGCATAATGTCCTGATAGTACATCGTAAGATGCCCTGCGTTCATTCTGCGCGTTCTGCTTTCGTAATACACAACATATGTTTTCATTATCATACCTCTCTGTCAGGAAAGGGTTGGCCCAGGCATCTTGAGTTGACAAGTGGAAACGTTGGGTCATAAAAAGCAAAGAAAGAAAACAACTGTCTTGTTGTTTAAGCAGAAGCTCCCATGGATGTTCCCGAACATGCATAGACACAAGCATGCACACACAAGCAGATAGACGCCCAAATACATAAACGCACACACAAATGCACACAGAAATACATCCATCATTTGTGTTGGTAGGGGACTTCAGCCTTCTCCCCTGCTGTTGTCGGAGACATCTCATAAAGTAGACTTCATGCATTTTAAGAAGAGACTTCTCAAACACCTCAACATGGGACTGCAATCCCAACACTTCAGGATTTCTAACATTCTAACAACAACACAAATCAGTCTTCTATGTATCCCTGAGTAGCACAGATCAGTGCTTGAGTTTTAGAATTTTGTCCATGAGGCTCGAATCACACAAACAGCACAAAAGAAAGACTAAAAACTAAATATACAGCAAAAAGAACTCCATGTTCTGGATCGATGGTGAAACAAAGTGGGACTGCCTCCGGGCGTGACTCAAGTCAGCGTAGTTCCTTTACCGAGCGTCACCTCACCACGTGTATCGTTAGACGCATTTATATCATTCATCATTCATCATCATTTCATCCTCTTATTTAACATTAAAAAAAGACACACGGTCCTCGATTTAATAACCCAGTTTAGGCAGAACTCATCACAAGGCCTGCGATCAAGAGGAAGTTGGTCGCAGCGGCAGCACAGAAGTCAGGGGGAAAGTCGTGACTCGTGGTACTGGTCCAAGTGTTCTCTGGCTCCGGGTCTCCGAGGATACGCTGAGTTGTGACTGTGACTAAGCTCTGCTGTAGAGTGACACCTTCTTTTCTTGTCTCCCTTCATCGCATGTTTTGCACGTTTTGCACATTTTCTCCCTCCATCTCTCTCTCTCTCTCTCTCTCTCAAGATAGAGTTCTGACACTCTCTCTCTCTCTATGTCTCTCTCCCTCTCTCTTGCGCCCAATGTCTCTCTCTCTGGCCCGCTGTCTGCTGTGGTGTCTAAACTGTAAAACTTGATGTGTCATCAGTCATCTGTGCTGTGAGTGAGCCCGGAGGGAGGGCGGGGTGAGAGTGTGCAAGCTCTTGTGTGTGGGAGAGTGTGTGTAAGTTCTTGCGTGTGGGTGAGCGTGTGTAAGTTCTTGTGTGTGGGAGAGTGTGTGTAAGTTCTTGTGCGTGGGTGAGTGTGTGTGGCCGGGGGGGTGGGGGGGGGGGGGGGGGGTTAGGGGAGGGGGGGTTACAGGTGTGGTAACATAGCTCACTTCCTCTGCCCTCTCATTCATTAGAACCACTCCTTCAAGTGAATGAAAGAGAGAGAGAGAGAGAGAGAGAGAGAGAGAGAGAGAGAGAGAGAGAGAGAGAGCGAGAGAGAGAGAGAGAGAGAGAGAGGAGAGAGAGAGAGAGAGAGAGAGAGAGAGAGAGCGCGGAGAGAGAGAGAGAGAGAGCGAGCGAGAGAGAGAGAGAGAGAGAGAGAGAGAGAGAGAGAGAGAGAGAGAGAGAGAGAGAGAGAGAGAGAGACCACCTAAGTCTCTAAAACACACACTGGTCGGGCTGAAACCACAGGCCCTAAGACCGCCCAGAGATGTGAACGACGTCTCCGTCGTGCCACCCTGTAGTGGACTAGCTTCCCGTCTAGGGTGTCTCCCTTCCGGAGCCCCGAGGGGACCCCCGTGACCACGACCGACCGCGGCCCCGCCACCGCGGCTCCGCCCGACGACCCAGCCCCCGATAATAACCAACCACTGACGTTCTGTCGTGCACGCTCCTGCACGTCCCCTCGCCCCTGCATGAAAAGCGCTCTGGGGTAACAGAATGTGTCTACCAATGGGTTGAATGGCTCACCCTGCTCATCAGACCACCATATCCGCCGTCCTCAGTCCGACGTCATGGTGGGCCTTCGGTCCATTGGGTGACGGATTGGATTCTCAGTCACGCGCCCTCAGAAAACACTCGGGGGGGGGGGGGGGGGGGGGGGGGAACAACACACAATCACACACTTGTTCATTCATAATTACTAACATGAGTAATTTTTTCTCTCCACCAGGACTAGGTGGAGAGATTATATCTCAACACTGGCCTGGGAACGCCAACTCTGACGGGCGCCCCCCCGTCAGAGCTGGTCAATGTGGCCCGGGAAAGGGAAGTCTGGGGCCCCCTGCTTGAGCTGCTCCCCCCCCCGCGACCCGACCCCGGATAAGCGGACGAAAATGAGATGAGACGAGATGAGTTATTAATAAGGGCTGATGATCGAGGCGTCGATTGCCGCTGTGCCCTTGTGTGTTTGTGTGTGTCATCCTTTGTATCCTACGGCACAAACACACCCTCGGGTTTGAGCTTCCTTTGTATTACCTAACAAAGTGGGTTGTTGTCGCTGCTGTGTGTGTGTGTGTGTGTGTGTGTGTTTGTGTGTGTGTGTGGGGGGGGGTTGTCAGCCAGGTGGAGGTGTGCCCGTCCCACTCAGGGCCACTAAGAGGCGATTAGACGAAGTGGAGAGGGGGCAGGAGCCCCACGGTCCACGGACTGCGTCAGGCATGCCTCATTTTTCTCCCCAGGTTTAGGCTGGCCTATCGGTGACTTTGATGGATAGGAATGCTGTTCACCTGCAAACACACACACACAAACAAATACATACACACACACGTACACGTATACACACAGACACACATAAAACACGCAAGCACGCACGCACACACACACACACACACACACACACACACACACACACACACACACACACACACACACACACACACACAAATACACCCAAATGCAAACACACACATACACACACAGATACACACGTATGCACAAACACCCACTCAATCACTCACAAGCACACACACACACACACACACACACACACACACACACACACACACACACACACACTCACACACACATAAACATAAAGACGCATTCACGCACCTACACACCCACACACACACACACACACACACACACACACACACACACACACACACACAGTAATTTATTCTGTATCAACCTTATACACACACGCCCACACACGTCCCACACACTTAATCTCAGTCAAGCACATAGTAGTGCTCATGCACACACCCACACACACACTCACACACTCAAACACACACTCACACACAACAAACAAACAAACAAGCAGGCATACACGGACGCGGCTCCGCCCCACACGATCTGATATCCAATGGGAGATGTTTACGTTCCGCCTACACTCCCTTCCTGTGCTGTCAATAATTGTGTTTCCGAGAAGTGTGCGTGATGCATTATGGTCCTGCCTCCTGCAGGAGCGCTGGGTCCAGGCGCGTCCAGGGACACCGGCCAGGGCGAGAGGCGTCCCTATTGGCCTCATGATGATGAATAGGCATATTAAACAACTCATTTACCTAATCACCATGGAGGGAGGGAGGGAGGATCTAGAAACGTCGCAGGATGAGGCAGACGAGAAAGAACGTAGTGTAAGTGGAGTAAAAAACGAACGAATCAACGTGGAGCAGAACTTCAGTGAAACGTTTAGGATTAGACTTCACTTATGCATTCAGGTGAATGAATCAGACAAACGTAGGACTGAACTACCATGTCTTTCTTTAGTTGGAGGGACAGTGTGCATGGGCTTGTGAATCCCAGTATTGCTTTAAAGAAACAATCCAACCCTCTTCCTGTTTATGAACGGCATATGGATTTCTTCCTGACCTATATCTTCCGCTCCCTCTGGCTGTGTTTCAAACAAAGGAAGCACAGCACAGCAACAGCGTAAACACAGGGGCCCCACCTCACCTGCTCTGTCATCTTCCCAGACGGCTGTCGTCTCAGAAACGGCCAATCACTGGAGAAAGGAGAACAAAAAAGAAGAAGAACCAGACTCTTTCATGTGACTGACGTAAAAACACTACTGCACGTGCATTCCTCTCTCTCTCTCTCTCTCTCTCTCTGTCTGTCTGTCTGTCTGTCTGTCTCTCTCTCTCTGTCTGTCTCTCTCTCTCTGTCTTTCCCTCTCTCTTTATCTGTCTGTCTGTCTGTCTGTCTGTCTGTCTGTCTGTCTGTCTGTCTGTCTGTCTGTCTGTCTGTCTGTCTGTCTGTCTGTGTCTGTCTCTTTGTCTGCCTGTCTCTCACTCTGTCTGACTGCTGATATCTCCCTCCCTCTGTCTGTCTGTCTGTCTGTCTGTCTGTCTGTCTGTCTGTCTGTCTGTCTGTCTGTCTGTCTGTCTGTCTGTCTGTCTGTCTGTCTGTCTCTCTCTATGTTTGTCTATCTATCTGTCTGTCTGTCTATCTCTTCCTCTCTCTCTCTGTCTGTCTATCTGTCTGTCTGTCCGTCCGTCTGTCTGTCTGTCTGTCTGTCGGTCTCTCTCTCTCTCTCTCTCTCTCTCTCTCTCTCTCTCTCTCTCTCTCCCCGTCTCCCTCTCTTTCTCTGTCTATTCTCTCAAAGACACAGTTGTCCTGCAAGATTAAAGCTGAGAGAGAGACAGACAGACAGACAGACAGACAGACAGACAGACAGACAGACAGACAGACAGACAGACAGACAGACAGACAGACAGACAGACAGACAGACAGACAGACAGACAGAAAGATTTAAAATGTAAAAAATATAGAAATGCAACAATGACACTAAATACTCTCACTGCTTTTGTTTTAGGTCGACCCAGGTAGCCTGTATCAGATCATTACCATCAATCACACAACGGGTACCTGAAGAAGAGAAGACAAGAATCCGGAGATTCAAGAGGGATAACAGATGGATCCAAAGAAAGGTGGACAGACGCAGTGTGTATGTGTTCACTCAGATGTTGAACCCTGTGCCCTGATGATTCACATAATATTTTTGGTTAGAGTTAAAGTCCTTCAAATAAGATGCAAATGTTTGAATGCACTAGTTGTCTTTAAAGAATAAAGTTAAAATGTAAGAATATAATATAATTTGATATCTGGTTAAAATATATGGCTTTTTTTTGCAGGTAAACATTTTAAATGTCTTCATAACAGAATTGTTGTGTTTGTGTGTTGCGTGCGTATGTATGTAAAATATGTGTAATAGCATATCGTCACATCTGACCATATTTGTGCAGTTGAGGTGTTACGCAGCTAGCGTTTCCCTGCATTGACCGCGGGTGCCAGGCATGTTTGTTTATCCTTTCCCGTATCCATGCAGTCGGTTTCCCTGTTGCCCGGTGACAACTTTTTTTTCTCTCTCCTGTCGTCAAAAAACGGCAACGCCCCTGATAACAGCAAGGCGTTCAATTCATTGACTAGTGGTTAAGGTGGACCAGGGTTATGATTCCTTACATCACATATACTCCATTAGCATATTCTCTACGAAACCTTATATATTTAACGTTTTAAACTATTATAAATACTGCACCCGAGAAAATAAAGTCCTTACATGAAAAACGTATTCCACTAGATTCAAGCGGGGAAAAGGACGTCTGCGCCTGGACGACCTTAAATCCCATGCTGACTAAACACAGTGCGTCTCTCCTCCCCTCCACTCGCCTTGCTTTAAGTATCTCGCCTCTGTTACTGCGTTGTTACCAACAAAACCTGCAGCGAGGAAACACATCAAAGACATCTCATGAGGACCTACATGGAGCCTCTTATTGTCGAGGAATACACATCGCTCTATTGACCTGGCTCGGCTTTTTCGGCTATTTGGATAAAGGCCCAGGGAAGAGTTTTTGGTTTTGTTTTTTTTGCATTTTTTGTGTCTTTTATCCCAAAGCTGGGGAAACATATTGGAACGTCAGAGACTTTTACGCGAAGCTTTAAAGTTTTCGCCACAATAATTGGTAAGGGCTTTCGCCACCGATACCTCAGCACATTTTTAGACCTGTACTGTTGTCACGTTATCCATATAAAGCTGTAACCCTTACATGACTGTGTTGAGGATTACAAATGAAATCGTAACCTATTACATCGTGATGTATGCCTTTAGAAATGACCTATAGGCTGAGTGTAACACTTGGAAGATATTGCAGCTTTTCTACCGGTGCAAGGCAGCGTCAGTATATCCGTACAGTATAAAGCATGTGGGGAAGCAATATTCTCGCCTAACATGTAATGGGCATATTCTATACATAGTGCATAGACTGACTGTAATCTATGCAGCCACTCTAATTATGGAGCGAATTAGTGGCGTTCAGCAGATGCAGATGATCCCCGACCATGTCCTAAAATCACAAGCTTATTGGACAATAACCCTTAATTGATATACTGAGACAAGACTAGCCTATCCTTTGAGAACTGGACTTTGAATTTCTGAATTCAATGGACTTCTGAATTTGATGACTAAATTGATCAGAGCTATAATACAGGACTATTGAATGCCCCCCCCCCCACCTCCCTCTGGTTCCAAGTTTGCTGTCAGGCTTCAGCACAATGCAGGTCTTGTATCAGCACCGTAAAACTCCACCTGTTTCACCTGTGAAGAGTCGCCCATCTGCCGCTGGGGGGCGCTGTAGTATCTTTATGTAGACTATACAGCTCATCCACATCGTTCCCATCGTAATGTATATGCATGGGCCCACTGCGAAATGATCTCCCCCGATTGTTAAATATGAGTTACGCTCATTTGATGATACAGCAAAGTAAGAAATGGAAAACACGAATTACTAATTGGGACTGTCATTTTGAGGTTTAGTTTAAAATTCCAATGAGACATCAGATAGGCCTACGCGACATTTGGGCCTACGGACCACTGCCACGATGGAAGCTCTGATGCTCCAACTCCAACGCACCTAGATATAACCACCTGACGCCCTGATGTGCTTTGCGTTCTCGGTTCGCTCGTCATCGCGGGCTGTCACCCGCTCACCCCCTCGTCAGATTTCACAGCGCCAAGTCCCACACTGAAACGGCCTGTTTGAATCTGTGTAATAATGTTCACGTTAAAGCCAGTGTAAACTGCATTCATTTGCTAATTTTGCTACCTATCCCATATATGCCATGATCCCATTGGGCGTCCAAAAGCTCTGAGGTAATGTAGTATTGGGACAGATTTCGCTATCATTCATCATGAATGGCCGGGTCTTGTCGGCTCTCCACGTGGGAGCGGATAACTTTGTTTAATTGGTTAAGGGCGTCCGCCGCTCGTCAGCGTCCTCTAGGTGCTCTCGTGTGATTGGACAATGGTCCTCGCGGCTGTGGGCGTGCCTTATCTCCGGTGGAAGTAACGTACTTTGTGCTCATGTCCATTGTCGAGGTTTCCTTGGAGCTGCTGTGGGGAAGTCTACGAGCGCACGACGGATAGCCGATCTGTACAAGGCTCTGCGGGTGAAATATCATGCATTTAGCCTTTTAGAAGCTCGAAGACTTATTGGAATTGGAAAGATATACTTCTCCTATCTCGACCTGTCCTCGTATTTTTCTATTCCAAGGTAACGATCCGTATTCCTTAAATGAAAAGGGTCTTTTTCGGGACAACTACTCGTATTTCTGTGTTCATACGATCTGTGTAGCTTCGGGGGAATCAGAGACGCCGCACTTTGGAGTAGATGCGTCGAGAAACAAAAACACAATAGCTTGACTCTTCTTGGAATTGTTATTCGGATGAAAATAACGGGGAGAAGCGGACTTTCTGATCGACTCTACTCAATGGGAAGATACCTCTAGACCGTCCTAAATTCTCGCATTCGCACTCAGATCCATGCCTTAACACGGGAGACCTTTCCCCCATTGAACGGACCTATACGCACACCGACCCTCACCCGTATTCTGCCCGTCTCGTCTCCCCCGTCCCCCCCGACCCGTGCAGGCTATCGAATGGACCAACACCCCAGCGCCCGCAGCTGCACCAGCCGAGGGGCTCCGTCCTGCGAGGCCGTCCCGAGTGAACCCTCCATGAATTTGTACATCCATTCCACTACCGGCACACGCTTCGAGCTGTCCATCCCCTCCGAGGAGACCGTAGAGGGGCTGAAGAGGAGGCTGTCCCAGAAACTCAAAGTACCCAAGGAGCGACTGGCGCTGCTGCACAAAGAGACGTGAGTAGACCCGTATTCGTTTTACGTGTTTTTAATGTAAAAGTGTGGGCTACTTTCATCAGTAACTAAAGTTGTGGGGGTCTTCAGGGGCGACGTCGGTCGCTCTGTAAGCACCACGTTCGAGGGGGGATGTTATTGACTGGCAGGACGCACTGGATTGGAATTACGCATAGGACGTATCGGTCACTGGAGCTGGACTGATAAGACGATTCATAAGGTTGTGTCAATAAACCAGTTAGTCATTACAAAGCTGAATTCGAGTCATTTGCTTGTGTCGACAAAGGGGACGTATTGGATGACGCCTTAAAGTGCTGTGAGCAATATATTCGATAGAACCCCCCTTTTTGTTGGTGTAAATGGACTTACATTTTTGGCTTTTCATTGTATGTTAGCCTACTTTTGCCGACAAGAGACACTATTTGATTTTAATACACCACCCGGGTCAGGGCACAATCCTAGTCGTGCTCAAAGCTATTTCCTGCAGAGGAGAATTAGGACTACAGCGAGCGGCTTTCCCAGCTCCGTGGGTTTCCTTGGACGCGTTGTGCAGCAGGATAGGCTTTCCCATACCTCCCTTTCTCATTCCTCCCTTTCACGTTTCCCTTTCACGCCCCGTCTGCTTTATTCAGCGCAAAGAGGACCGGGCCTCTAAAACAGCTCCGAGCTGCGGCTCTGCTGTTTTGATTAAAGGACCCTGTGTGGACAATGGATGTGGTTAAACAACACACTTCCCTTTATTACTTACCGCTAGTAGAAACTACGCTATTACCATATTCTAATGAGCTAACAATTATGCCAGTGGGCGAAGGGGGGGGGGGGTTAAACCTCTCCCCCTTACCTTAGAACAGTCTCTGCAACATGTAATTAGAAAATGCTAAATTTGCGCTGCTTCTGTGATACCGGACTTGCTTCATAGTAATTCTAATTCTGGCCTGGGTGCATCATCGTTACCTTGCAAGAAAAGCTTTATTTATGTATTTATTTTACACTTTTTAATGTGTTGCATTTCAATTCTTTATTGAACCACATACAAATTGATCGAATCCTCAGCTTTCAATTAACAACACAATTCAATATGTTTGCCCCTTCATTTACGATACTTGACAATAACTAGCCATCCTTTCAACTTTCACCCTGTGCCTTTGAATACTCTACGATAAAGCTCCACTTTGGATCATGGCAGCAGTGCCCAATCGCCCTTCAAACCGTTTGTGGAGCCTCAGTATTGTTGGGACTGCATTATGACAGCCCGATCAATAGCTCTTTTATTCCGGGAGCTTTTCCCCCCCGCTCGACTCTTTCGCAAACTAGTTTTGAGGTCTGACTGCCTTCCCGGGCTGAAGGGTGTTTGTATTTTGGAGGAGAGACGATATTGTTGGCATGCACTAATTGTAGGGTTCTTTCTCCCAACCCTGCAGGCGACTAAGTTCGGGCAAACTCCAGGATCTGGGGATCTTAGATGGGAGCAAGTTGACACTTGTTCCAACTGTTGAAGCAGGCTTAATGGTAAGAATCTGCACACTCTGTCCTTTTGGAGTGGGAAGCAGGATAGTTATTGGGATCGCTTCATGTCATCAAGGGCAATATTATGTTATTACCATTGTGTTTTCCATTTGAGACATAACCACTAATGCTATTTTGTTCTTTTTGTTGTTCCCGTTGCCTTCGTCCAATGTAGTCTCAAGCATCGCGACCCGAGCAGTCCGTCATGCAAGCCTTGGAGAGCCTCACAGAAACACAGGTAAGGTGTATGTGACTGTCTGCATGCTGTTGTTTTAAGCCGGAAATTTGAATGACGTGTTGGTAGTTGGGCGTGTGCACGATGAGATGCGCTGTTGACGCGTTGAAGAGAGCCGAAAGGCAGAGAAATCTGCATAGAGACCTCTTACCAAAGTCTCAAAAGAAGTCTAATCAAAGGGGACATCCTGCATCGAATAAGCAGAAGTGCCCTTGCAACATTCGTATGCTTGCAGGTTTGACGTAATCTTTGCTCTCAACGATAACCCCTTTTTGTTTGCCTGTTGCCATAGTCTTACCTCAGTCGTGTTTCGCTCTCGGCTACAGAAACCTAGACGCTTACATGGCACTAACGCTAACCGTTTCCAGGAAGCGGCTCTGTTATCTCACTCACTCATAGATAGATTGAGGGTCTTGGGTTGTCCAGATGGCAGCCTCTGCAGTCAATATTAGCATATGATTCCTGGAAGCCTAGTGTGTAGCCTGGGCTTCAGACTGAGTGTGCACCTGAATGAGGTGGCGCGGGGATCTGGGATAGCGATTGAGTGCAGCCCGCATTTGAGTCAGTGCGGCATGACTCACCGGCGGTGATCAATAGTGAAAGTGAGGCGAGATAAGGCGTGAGTTCTTGAGCGAGGCAAACAAGGTCGAGAGCCCTCAGACAGCAGCTGGGGTGACGTGCGGTATGCTCTCCACAGCTGACTTGACTGAATGACTGACCGAAGGGCGACTTCCTCTGTAGCCGGCTTGGGTAACCTTGAAAAAATCCACGTAACCGCATCCGCAACGACCATCACACGCCAGCTGACGTTGCGTCAGCAGCATTAAGCGATGGCGAAAAAGACATTTCTGAAATAAAATGCGTCACCCCCCGATGCCTATGTGCTTACATCCTGGGTGTGTTAATCGGAAGGATCACTCGACTGTCATTCACTGTTTCTCTGTAAGAACCCTGGTTTTGGTGGTTAGTTGTTGGTGTGTCATGATTGTTATCACTTCATACCCTGTTGATTTGTATAGGTCTGACATCCGTTTGTGCGTGCGTGCGCGCGTGCGTTCAGAGACGCTCGCGCTCGGCATGCTTTCTAACACTGTGGCAGCAGTTGACTAATAGAGGATGTGTGCGTATGTGTGTGCATGCTTTTTGGGTTTGCGGTGGGCCGGACGCCCTGATTTCCAATCACTGCGTAACCTATGTCGTCGTACCTCAGACAGGATCTTAATACCGGTCACTTTCAAGCGCTATCTTTCCCTCTTGCCCGAGCCCTGATGGATCAGATCTAATGCTATATTAAAACAGCGCATGTGGTATGATGCTCATGTTATAAAGTGTATTTCCTGTACGTTGTTAGCAACGGACCCATTGTGGAACCGCGTAAGAAGAGAAAGAAAGGCTAGCCAGGTAAAGCGTCGCAACGGACGCATTAGAGTCTTCGAGTGTTCTCATCCGGGGTAATTGATTCCTCTCTATAATTGATGAGTTGGAAACGGAAAGTTATGGATTACGCGGTTACTAGCACAAGTTTAGAGAATACGAACCAAAAGATTTCCTCCCGTTTCCTCTCCCACTTCGGGGGGCTATCAAAAATCAATCAATGCACTTAGTTCTTAAAAGTGTCTGGGTAGGATAACTGATATTCCCACGCGCCCCAAAATAGCCAGCATGAGATGCGGTTTTGGATGCTAGCTAGCA
>NC_082393.1:24282124-24335477 GCF_031168955.1 Gadus macrocephalus
TGACTTGTCAGTGCGACAACCTGTGTGTTTATATTAAATCTATTTTTAGCACTAAACAATAAACATTGGTAAGCATATGTATTCCACATAAAGCACAATATACTGTACACAGAACCACAACCATGTCCACACAAGCGAAGCCAATAAGATGGACCAAAATCAGTGGCAGTGAATAAAGGTCAAGTTCAGGTCATAGGTGATCAATGCCCTAACTAAACTTCATAATGGTCCGTGTTCCATAGAGCTCAACGAGTTAACGGCAGCTGCTCAATGCTACCATCTACTGGCCATTTAAAAAAATGCTTTTCAAATGATATCAAAATTCTAATATTGTGTAGGCACAAATTACTAGCATTGATTGCCATTGCTCTCTCTAGTGGTTGAAATAATATACTGCGAAGAGTGATAAAACATCTTTATTATTGCAAGGAGGGATTTTTCCTTAAAACATCAGAGCATTTCAATATATATATATATATACATTTAGAATATTGCACTCATCCAAGTGGGATGACAATGAACCTATGAATAATGACTATTTCCATACACTGTAACATAAAGAGAGATAAGGGCTTTGGCAGACTACGACATGTCCCCAACATAATCTTGACAATATGAAGAAGAGGTTAGAATATAAGTAACATATTGCACATTTTCCTTTTCCCAATAATCTCTTGGCTAAACCTTTCCATTCAACCTATACTGCCTCCAGGGATAAGGGCATAGAAACTACTGAAACCCTTCCTTCAGTGCTTAACACTTGGCAGGGAAACTGCACAGGCCTGCTTGCACAATCACCCACCAACAAAACATTCCACTGTGCCCCACTGTATCAAAAGGGGGTGTAGTCTTACTAGACTACACGTCTAGATTTCCACCATTCAAAGAAATTGTTTGGCTCCTCAGTTTATAGTGTGCAACAACTTAAGCTTAAATCATGATTAGTTTGATCCATATGCTCAAATTATACAAGGCCATGTTCGTACGCACTTGTGTTTAACACAATAAAATATTAATTAAAAAAAAACAATAAATTACAAATGATGTGACTCAAACAATAAAACACACACACACACACACACACACACACACACACACACACACACACATAAAAGGAGTTAAAATAAACAAACAGGATCCATGTATGTCTTACAGGTAAAAAAGCATGGCTCTTAAAAGCAGCCTTGCTAACCATTAACATTGTGTTGCCACTCTGAATTGGTTTTCACCACACAATTGTCTCTGAAGAGCATCAACTTAAGTGTGTTTTCGCACTGTGTGATTTCCTAAGCCTTATCAGAAGCCCTATGTGCATTGCGTGAGCGCGTGTGCATGTGCAACCAACTCTGGACACCGCCCCACCCATTGGTGGACCAAAATAAGAGTGCGCATTGCCACCAGCCTGCGGTGAGCTGGCACACGTTGTTGTGCCATGCATGATGTGGCATACCTCCCGCATCACGTAACATGCGTCGGCGAGTTCAGAACTACTCTGCTGCCCCCTGCTGGTTCAGTGAGGGAAGTGCCCGGCCCGACGAAACCTGCTCAGCATGTCGTGCGCGAGGTCGAACGTGCTGAAGCTCACGCCCACGGCGATGGGGCCCTTGACCCAGTTCATGCTCAGGCCCTTGTAGAGGCCGCGGACCACGCCCTCCGTAGTGACGATGTGGCGCAGGGTGCCCAGCACGGTGCCGTAGCAGGCGCCCCCGGTGACCCCGGCCGTCTGCATGCGCCGGCGGACCACGTCCAACGGGTAGGACGCCGACTGGCCGATCATGCCCGCGCACGCCCCGAAGGCCAGCCGCTCGTGGGGGTAGGGCTGGGCACGCCTCGTCTTCTCTGAAGGGTCAGAGGGGGGGTCCATTAAGATCACAGAGCTTTGAGTTATACAGGGAACGGGCTAACCTAGCAATTGTTAGTGCTTGCCACTTGGTTCTAGGAACATCCTTACTGTACTGACAGCGATATATGGTTGATTCTCCTTCTTCTGACAAATACTTAGTGCTAACTTCTACTTATTGTACTTATTGTAAGTCGCTTTGGATAAAAACATCTGCTAAATACCCTAAATATAAATCGCAATGTGAGATACTTTATCTCTGTCAATCACCAAGAAAAGGTACGATGTTGAAATATGTTCTCATGTTGCCCGATATATATATATATATATATATATATATATATATATATATATATATATATATATATATATATATCTCTTTTGGAACAACCCTTGTTTTAGATTTTCAGTACAAATTTTGGGTTGGACAAAAAAAGGTTGGTTATTCAGGATACGATAATAAAGGGCCGACCACTGCTGTGCAACAGTAAGTTGAAGTTGCGTCACATTCTAAGACATATGGATAAGACGATTTTTTCCGAAAGATCCAGCAGGCCGTGGGCAGTGGTTGTACCCGTGTGCAGCTTCTTGAGGCTCTCGTAGGTGAAGAAGGTGATGCCTGCGTAGGGGATGACCCCCAGGATGGTGGGGATGAAGCCGCGGTAGAGCGTCCTCAGGCCCTCCTCCTGGGAGATCCGCACAAACACGTGCAGGATGTTGCTGTACCTGTTGGAGGGTTGGGGGTCAAATGCTCAGGTCAATACAGTACGATACACTCATCTATGGACGGGTTGCTGGAGACACTAAGAGGTTGATATTATATTTCATTTACGGTATCTAACCATTGTTCAGCAGGGATCGTCTCTTTGAGATTAAGCACTCTTGGCCTGCATCGCCATGGGTTATATATACCCCACATCAATGATAAAATGGACCGCATTTATACAGCGCTTTTCTAACCGGTGGCCGCTCAAAGCGCTTTACAATATCGCCTTACGTTCCCCCATTCACGCACAAGTTCACACACCCACGGCGGGTTGTCCACCACGCAAGGCGTCAGCCAGCTCGTCATGAGCAGTTAGGGGGAGGCGTCTCGCTCAGGGACACCTCGACACTAGGAGCAGCCGGGGATCAAACTAGCAACCTCCCAGTGACCAGCCAACCAGCTCGAGCTCCTTAGCCACATGCCGCCCAACAGCACAAAGTAACTCCACTCCAATAACCCCCCCCCCCCCCACCCCCCCCCCCCTTGCACATAAACTCCCAGCAGTGGTTGAGTCCCTTGGCCCAGAGAGCCCCCTGGGTATTCCGGGATGTATATTCTGGGAGGTGAATACGTACATTTCTCTGGCCGTGACGGCCATCCTGGCCCGTACCATGTCCAGCGGGTAGGTGAGCATAGTGGCGGTGGTGCCAGCCAGGGAGCCCGCAAGGAAGCGGGGGAGGGGGGGCAGGGCTCTGTGTGTGGGGGGGGGGGGGGGGGGGGGGGGGGGGGGAACAGTCAACAGATTATTATCAATGACATATGAGGTAGGAGGGAAGTATGTTTACAGGACCCCTTTGCGTTGTGTATGAGAGCATGGTGTTTGGAGGATAGACGGTAGGTGTCCACTTTGATGCACTTAAATGCATGGTTGCGTGAGTGATCTCAGTACCATTGACAGTGGCGCGTTGGTGGAGTGGGTGTGGCTGATCGGCCGGCCTGAGTCACGACTGATTTGACCGGCTGAGGCGGCACACATGCGGCGCAACCAGGCATCGAGGCACACAGGTTAAACCGGCCATTAACGCACACACACTCCAGGAAGCTCAGACACATCTGCATAGAATGACATATCTGCCTGTAACGTTCTTTTACCTCTGCATTAAACCAGTTTTCTACTTCATCTGCCTTGCCACCAACTGTGGCACAAGTAACTGCTCCGGTAAAATATGTGACTCCACTTCACCGGTCCTACTTGAACTACTAAAACCCCCAAAGACAATAGAAACAATCACAACAGCAATGTCAGTAAAGCACAAACATCCACCAACTGGAGTACGGCCATCCTTTTTAACATTCCTCGACCACCTCGACCGTCACACACACACACACACACACACACACACACACACACACACACACACACACACACACACACACACACACACACACACACACACACACACACACACACACACACACACACACACCGCCTCTATAAACATGTGGTATTAATAGGGATTTTGTGGTCCTTACTTCCCCTGGAAGCCGTAGTGGGCTCCCAGTATGCTCTTGTACTGGTCGTGGGAGCAGAACTGGATGGCGGCGTAGGGGATTACCCGCACCATGGTGGCCGAGTTCCCCCTCCAGAGGCTGAGGAAGCCGTCCTTCAGGTAGGTACAGTACAGCAGACGGAGGGCCTCCTACCAACACACACACACACACACACACACACATGAACACATACACAACCACACAGAAACAAATTAACACATACACAACCACACACATGCACCCACATGAATGAACACACACACAGGAATAAACATACACAACCACACGCACACACAACCCCACAAAAACACACACACACACACTTCTATTACAAAATGAATTGTATAGTCTTATGTAATAATGCAACTGCACAAATAAAATGCTTAGTTTGTAAATGGAAGTATACCACTAAACACTGTTCAGTGAGAGAGTGAGGCTTATGAAGGACTGACCATTGAACAACTTATCAGAATGAAATGGGAAATGTTTCACAGGGTGAAGAGAAATGAAAGCTCACCTTAGCTGAGAATCTGTTTGAGGACACTGCAACGAGAGAGAGAGAGAGAGAGAGAGAGAGAGAGAGAGAGAGAGAGAGAGAGAGAGAGAGAGAGAAATTAATTCCTTGGCAGGCTTAAAAACATCGACTAAGAAGATTAACATTTGGTAACAGGCACAACCAGACTCAAACAGATGTAGACAGATTAGGCCGACACTTAAAGGATAAGGCTCACAGAATGATCTGGTTGTTTGTGTTTCATTCTGTCAAAATACACTAAACGACCACATCCAGCAAGTTTTTCTTCCTGGTCCTGTTTACAAACTAATGACTCATATGTAATCTGTTACGTTGCTAATGCAAACAAACAGGTCAGGGAAGTCCTGTTGCCTTACAGGTCCGAACTTAACTCCTCACTCCAGTATACAGAGAAGACTTAAGAATCTTTACCAACACCTTAAACACTTTTGTCGTTGTTGGTGTCCCGATGCACTTGTTATGGTCGATGACACAGAAAATAAACACCTGTGTATGTACCATGACTCCATTGTGCTCAAGTCAAAGTTGTGCGTCACAATGGAGATGTTATAGGGAAGAGATGCGGACCCCCAGAGAAACTCTGCCTCAGCAGTGAGCTGTGCTGAACAAACTTTGCTCTGTGCTGTGCTTTGTTGCGTTTCTCTGGAGGGAGAGCGGATAGGCCTGACTCATAGCTGCCACACACGAGACAGAAAACATGTCTTAGCAATAAAATAATACCAGTCATATCTACTCACGGTTGAGGGAACAAGTAAAATTTAGAATTTGTAAAAATAAATAAAATAAAGAATAATCCATTCACATGAACAAAGAATTGTTATGCGTGTTTCAAGAAGAATAGATCTAATATAATTCCAATTCTATAAACAATGCATTTAAGGTTATTATAATGGCTACAATAGAATAATATATTTCTGATCATATTTGAGTGTTTTTTTCTTCTTGCCTTGAAAGATGATCTTGGTGCGATCCAAAGGCGCAATGGCTGTTTTGGCAACAGCCCCAGCAACAGCCCCACAGACAAGGGAGTCCAGCACAGTCCATCTCTGTAGAGATCCATTTTCAAACACGCAACACCACACAGCAAACACACGAGACACAAGAAGCATTATTACACTCACAGGCATATATTTAGGTCACATTGTCTTGCCATAAAAAGCTGAAGCCAATTTGAAAATGCAACATATTAGGACTAGACTTTATTATTAAATATGCACAAGAAAAATAAACCAAACCACAAATCAATGAGGCACCTAAAAAACAAAGCAAAACCTAAGCAGGTATGGTGCAATTAACTAATGTATGCACAATTGATTACGATTGATTTGTTGAGTACACAAAGCCTGCATGAAAAAAATAATGCAATACACGACTTTACGAAATAAAATCTTGCAAATAATTGTCCATGCAGTTCCCCCATAAGGTCTGGTTATCAGGGGATCTCCTTACACATCCTTGTCAACTCACGTTTGGTTGAGCAGAGGGCGACAGGGTCAGTACTGTGGCCTGGGCGACGGGTATTCCCGGGTGGTCCATGTGTGCGATTGTGCAATCACGTCACTCCGCAAGCAGCCAAACACTACCGAGATATAATAGAGTAGTGCACAATTGCAATGTTATGTAATTCTTAGTAAATGAACGACGATATTTGGGGCTGAACGCAACTGTAAGGTCAACTATCAGGTTGCAATAAAGAAAAAAGAAAAAAAGGATACAGGACGGTACACTTAAATTGAGTAATTTAAGATGTTAAATGTTGATAAATAATGGGGTTAGTCATTGGTAAATGTGTCCAAAATAAAATAGACTGTATAGGAAACAGCAATGTTTAGATGACCAATCTGTGATTAAAAGACGGATTTACAATCCGGTAAGAGATTATCGACACATTGCATTTATTTATTTACCTTTTTTTTCTTAAACAAATGTATACAATCGTCTGGTCGTCAACTTGTCAGTCGACATGGAGCTCGATTCCTTTGCACGCATTTGTTGTTTGCTGGAAGGCGCTGCAGTCTTGCAACGACCCAATGTTGATGTTTGGACGGAGAATGAACACGACAGCTGTCACGACGACGACAGGTGTCTATTTTAAGATTGTCTGAGCTAAGATTTTCGCATGAAGTTTCTGGTGGCTTCTGCAAAGGAGATTGTTTAGGCTATGGGAGGTTACAGTTCGTGGGCATGTATCTTCTATTTTGGACTACAATACCCAGGACGGACACTCGCTGGTGTAGTCTCGCGTGACTACTAACACGGATGGGTTGCCAGGTAGTAGATAATTTCAAGCTTTGCAATGCATGTAATTTTGTTTTATTTGTTTAGCTGTTCATTTTTATAGTTGTTCCAGGGACGAAACGTTCGACGTTTAAACACAGCTTACAAACACATTGTTTTTATTTAAAATGTACACTGTATGCAGACTTTAACAAGCCCACGGCTGCCTATACTTTTCTTCTGCGAATCTGGCACCCACGGAAGCTCTCCGTAGAGCTGAAAACTTGTTGTTGTTGTCGGGAAAATGGCGTCTAATGTAGAGGCCCCAGAACCCTGGTACCTCGCCCTGCTCGGTTTTGCTGAGCATTTCCGAACTTCGAGTCCCCCTAAAATTCGACTATGTGTTCACTGCCTGCAAGCCGTCTTCCAGTTTGAACCTCCGCAGAGGATTGAGGCCCGGACGCATCTCCAGCTCGGCTCGGTTCTCTACCATCACACGAAGAACATCGAGCTGGCCAAGGACCACCTCGAGAAAGCGGTAAGGGAGAGTGGCTTCAGGAAAGAGCAGTGTTGTAGCAGGAAAGAGGATGGGCACGGGCCCCATCTAAATGCACATTCAATGATTCAATAAGTCAATAAATACAGGATGTATCGACAGCGATTTCGTGTAAAGGTCTCAATTAATGACGTGAACGCAACCCAAAAACTCACGAGCAGCCCGGAAGTATGCGCCGCGTTGTAAATGCATTGTATCATCATTTTATGAGACCGCAAACCGTCAGGGCGATTTATATGCATATTTACATTTTATATTGCTTACTTTGTGGACAATATGACGTGACTCATTTGTTATTTTGATGCTTTGTTTTGCAGTGGTATATAGCTCAACAGGTCCCTCAGTTTGAAGATGTCAAATTTGAGGCTGCAAGTATTTTGTCCGAAATATTCTGCCAACAGGTTAGTGTACATCTCTCTGAGGAAATCTGTTTTGCAAATCTTTATTTATTCCTCACAGTAACAGTTGTGTATGTTAGTGACCGTTTATTATCTTCCTGTATGCAACATATGTCAAGAACAATTTGAGACTGACGTTGTGAAATATTTCTTGTGAATACTATGATTTGTGAGTGATTATGAACTATTTCTTCTAGAATTTGGTGGATTCCGCAAAGCCCCTCCTGCGAAAGGCTATTCAGATATCTCAACAAACTCCATACTGGCACTGCAGACTACTGTTCCAATTGGCAGTATGTACCTAAACATATGACGACTTGCAATGCACAAGTAACTCTGCACTTATTCAAAATAACATATGAGGCTCTTACACAATGAACCATGTGATTCCATCAGCAACTCCATACCCTGGAGAAGGACCTGGTGTCTGCCTGTGATCTTCTTGGGGTTGGAGCAGAGTATGCCAGAGTGGTGGGCTCAGAATACACAAGGTATGTTGATTGATTTGATGATTACAATTGTTTACCATGCTGTCCCAGCAAAGGCCCAAACAGGGCATATTACTCAGTGGTTGCTGAGGTAGTGTGTTAAGACTGTGACTGTACTTTTCACAAGGCAGACATTTTTAAATAGGCAGGAGATTGGGAAAATATCAATCTTTTGCATGCAATTACTAGCATCATCCAGATTATCCTTTCTAAGCTTTGTAGAAATGTTTGTCTAGAAGCTGGAACACGGGGCACAAGCTTTCCTTTCATTCTCTTTTATTATTTTATTGTATTTGTTTCTTTTCTTGCTCTTGGAGTCTTAGAGTTCCAATCCTTTTAGAATTTAGGGGATTTCTTAAGCCATAGAAAATGTTGTGTTTGTGGATAGTTTTAGTGATATTTTATAGAAATATACCTGCATTTATAACCACTATTTAAATCCAAGTGGGTTTTCATAGTGATTGTAATTGAATAAAACCCACTAATTTGTTATGATCTGGGATTTCTTTTCAACAGGGCATTGTTTACCTTAAGCAAAGGAATGGTAAGTGATCCGATAATATTCAAAAAGCTTCTCCAAATCCTGTATTGCTAAGTTGCAATGTTTTTCAAACAGTTGTTTACTTTTCTCTTGCAGTTATGTCATATATAAGGTGTGTGTGTGTGTGTGTGTGTGTGTCTGTGTCTGTGTGTGTTACAGCTGATGCTGATGGAGAAGAAGCTGAGTGAAGTGCACCCTCTGCTCACTCTGTGTGGGACCATCGTGGAGAACTGGCAGGGAAACCCCATCCAGAAGGAGTCTCTCAGGGTGTTCTTCCTCATCCTGCAGGTGACGCACTACCTGGACGCTGGACAGGTGAGAGATGGATTACATTTACATTAAAATTTAGGGCATTTAGCAGACGCTTGCAGTGAGGATGTTCATAGAACCAAGGGACAAGCACTTAGGTTAATCCGTTCCCCGTATACAACTAAGCTAGCTAGGATAAAAATGCTACACGATGCTAAGTACCATTTTTAATTGCAAGGACGTACAACATACAATAAGTGTGTGTACAATAAATTGCAAGATGTGCATCATTCAGAATATCTATTATATATGATCTATTTAGATTATATTTAGATTATCTATTATTATTATGTATCATACCATATAATATATCTTATTACACTGATTGGACAGAATAGGTCTCGGGTGATTAACCGAAAGTATTGTATTTGAAATTGACTCTTAATCTATTATATAATAACTAAGATATCATTTGCCTATAAGGCTGTTTGAGAGTGTGGTTATATGATATTCTGATATGATATTCTGACTGATGGACGCACACATTGGTTTGCTGCAATGTAAGTGTTGGCCAATACTGCTTATCAATACTCGCAGGCAAACGGTCCAATGCTGAGCAACGATTCAAATGAGTCACTCCTTATCTTCTCTTGTTCCTTGTGCTCTCTATCTTCTAGATTTAGTCATAGAACATAATGATTCATGATTCAACATATATTCTGTTTAATCTGATCTAATTTTCTTAAAAAAAATCGTTATTATATTTTCTAATTCTGTCAGGTGAAGAGTGTGAAGCCATGTTTGAAGCAATTGCAGCAATGCATCCAAACCATCTCTACACTCCATGATGACGAAATCCTTCCCAACAACCCAGCGGACCTCTTTCATTGGCTGCCAAAGGAGCACATGTGTGTCCTCGTGTACCTGGTAGGCCTTCGCCTCTTTCAAAAATAACAATAGATGTCTAGCATATAAAGATATTCCTTTTTATTTCCCAATGATTGATACACATCTGATCTCATTTTGCAGGTGACGGTCATGCACTCCATGCAGGCAGGCTATCTGGAAAAGGCCCAGAAGTACACAGACAAGGCTCTG
The DNA here is from genome assembly GCF_031168955.1 of Gadus macrocephalus. Taxonomy (NCBI): domain Eukaryota; kingdom Metazoa; phylum Chordata; class Actinopteri; order Gadiformes; family Gadidae; genus Gadus; species Gadus macrocephalus. The sequence goes on from NC_082393.1 coordinate 24,292,304, forward strand.
ATGCAGCTGGAGAAACTAAAAAGTGAGCGACGGATTTCACTGTTTCCCCTGTATTACTTCCCATGTATCAATTAGTCTTTGAGCTTCATCGAGTTTCCCTCGCTGATACCCTTTACCCACTGTGTTCATGTTACCCTCGCTGATACCCCTAACCCACTCTGTTCATGTTCTCCCAGTGCTGGACAGCAGCCCGATCCTGTCCACCTTCCAGGTCATCTTGCTGGAGCACATCATCATGTGTCGACTGGTCACCGGCCACAAGGCCACTGCCTTACAAGAGGTACATCGATGCTGTCTCATTCTTTTTTTGTTTACCAATGTTATCCCACACACACACACACACACACACCCACACACACACCAGCGCTTGATACTGGAGAGCTATCAAGGGACTTAGGGGCCACTCACACTAGGGCCGTTTGCCTGTTCCGTGCTGCAGGAAGATTCAGCACGATTCCCCCCCTCCCCCCGCTGGCCCGTGGTCACACTGCTCCCAAAGGCCGTGGCTTGGGCACGATTGCTCCTTCATACATACGTCATCACGTGTAATATGATAAATACGTCATCCCCAAGCGTCCACGCCGCCATAACAACAATGGAGAACAACAACGTGAATGCTGTCGTCGGCCCAAATTTCAAGTAAACACTCGACTTCACTATCGCACCAACGTAAACCCACTCGTGAACCGCTTGCCACCATTGTTTCAATGATTGTTGTGGGGAAGAAGGGCATGGACCTATAAAGAAAGAAGGGTCGCGCAAGGACTACGTCATCCAGCTCACGTTGCGTATCCGCGCGTCATCTCAATAGCATCTGTACTTTGGCCACGGCACACCTCTCCCAAGTGTGCCGTGGCCAAGGGGCTGTTCCGTGCTGGAATACGGATGGCGTGGTCACACTAGCCAAATGTTCTAGACTTTAGTGTGCAAATGAGCTCGGGCACGGGGCCGCGGCCCTAGTGTGAGTGGCCCCTTAGGAGCTGAGTGAGTTCTCAGGTACCTCGGACCTCATCCTGGAAGAGCAATAAGGGATGTGCTTCTGAATGATGAGCAGCATATAGCTGTTGATATTGACTTTGTGGCCCCTGTCTTTCCAGATCTCTCAAGTGTGTCAGTTGTGCCAGCAGTCTCCCCGGTTATTCACCAATCACGCGGCTCAGCTGCACACACTATTGGTTTGTACATTTTTGTTGTCACTCCACTAACTGCAATAGAAGGGTGAGCAAGGTCTGTTTCAAAGGGGCTCTTTTGTCGTCATAGTAGTGCATAAAATGTATCGCAGGCTACAATGACACCGAAGAAACTGGGCTGTGTCTTACTTGAATTGTGTTGAATAAAATTGGTAGTCTGTCTACTTTATAATTACCGTAAATTGCTCTTCATAAAACATCTTTGGATGTGTATAGCATAATATGACAGTCTATCATCCATATGCAGAGAAACAGGTTCTTACAGCCTACATTTGCTCACTCACTCTGAACATATTTGTTTGTTAGGGTCTTTACTGTATCTCGGTGAACTGTATGGACAACGCTGAGGCCCAGTTTACCACAGCTTTACAGGTGAGTGCATAGAGAAATGGGGCAGCTCTTCTCCTTGATATGCACTGCATAAACTGTGTGTAGTATGAGCCCAACATTCTGTTTTGCATTCCAGCTCACGTCACACCAGGAACTTTGGACTTTTATCGTTACTAACCTGGCCAGTGTCTACATTAGGGAGGGCAACAGACACCAGGAGGTTTGTGGAATTTATTGTTGCTTAATGGTGTGTGTGTGTGTGTGTGTGTGTGTCCAATTTATCGAATTATGTTTGCAATGTATATATTTTTTACAGTCATAGATTTGTGTACCTTTTTAAATATATAGTAATAAATAGGATTTCTCAACCCATTCACTTGCACAGCAAGACACAAACGATTCCTGTAACCAACCAGCAGAGGTCCCCGTTGAGCCGTACTTTTACAGACATGACCAAACCTGGTTGATGTATTGAGTGCAATCGACTGATCAACCTTATTACATCTCTCGATTATGTTTTATACTTTTATGTTACTATAACACAGTGTGGTATATTTAGTCTTTCCCTATTAAGCTTTTTATAAATGATCATACGTCATCACACGACTTTCCATTCCTCCCCTTTTTGTAAGCTACATTTATTTAGTTCAATAAATATTGGTATACTTTAGGCTAAAGCACCAATTAAATAATTGGCACAGATTTTTTGTCATTGATTTAACAGTTACTGAGAATAAAAGGTTTTACATCTCCTGAGATTAAAACATTCTGTTGTTCTTTCAGCTGTACAGTCTCCTTGAGAGAATCAATCCGGACCTCAACTTCCCTGTCAGGTAAAAAGAAACGTTGCATTTGACCAAAATGAGCTCTTGTTTAACTCTTCCTCAGTTTTCACAGTTTAAACACAGTAAATAAGCAATACAACAAACACATTTGTGTCATTTACCTATCGATTCCTTGAGACTTTTTGCAAGCAGTTAAATTGGAGAAGCTTCTCATGTTACAATCATCCAGAGGTAAATTAGGGGATGCATAAACCAAACATGTGATCGCCATTACCTTGAGACCGTTGTTGTCTTTTTCCTTCAGCTCCCACTGCCTCCGAGCCGCTGCCTTCTACATCAGGGGACTCCTGTCCTTCTTCCAGGGCCGCTACAACGAAGCCAAGTAGGAAGACCCCTCGCAGCATTTGCTACACAACTCACAGAACAACTTACAGAACAACTCATCAGTCCTCTTACATTGAAACCCTCCCCACCTCCATCGGTGCAAACGGAAGCTAGAAGCTGCCTTCTCATATCCATCCTTCAATGTTCTCTCTTGTGGCAGACGTTTCCTGAGAGAGACCCTGAAGATGTCTAACGCAGAGGACCTGAACAGGCTGACGGCGTGCTCTCTCGTTCTGCTCGGTCATATCTTCTACGTCCTGCAAAACCACAGAGTAAGACTGAAACACCTCACCGCCCCCGATATGGCTCCACTTCAACCTTTATCGGAGGTTGACTACTGCCTGTCAATACTTGGAATACCCCATTTTTTTCTATTTCTTCTCGGTTTGCATGATGTTTTGATTCAATATTTACTAAATTGGTACAAGAACGTTACAGATAGAAGCAGCAAAACCTGGTGGCTTGTCCAAAACTAACATCCTAATCAGTAGTTCTAGATTTGTGATAAGTTCACCTCTGGTTGAAAGTTGCTCTCCAAGAAAGTTCAAGAGATTTCTCCCAGGTAGTGCATTTGTATGAATAACCTTGGTGGATTCTAGATTTGGTTGTGGGGGAACATACAATATACATCTCACCGGTTCCTGTTCATCTGATTATATCCTGTTATAATGACACGTGTCCTCTGATCCCCAGGAGAGCAACAACATGGTGGTACCAGCCATGCAGTTGGCCAGTAAGATCCCAGACATGTCTGTCCAGTTGTGGTCTTCTGCGCTGCTCAAAGGTACATTAACGGCACATTCTGCTGGTGTGCGTGTTTAGCTGTAATTCAGTGATGTTGGACGTAATCATAATGCAGATTTAATTTGAATTGATTGAGGGTCTTTTACCTTTTTGTTTCTTTGTTTTCTGTAATGAAAGATTGAGGACAGAATAATTCCCTTTTGCCGTATTGTCAATTTTTTATGGAAAGAGTGAAAGCTACACTTGACTAAATCTAGTGGAATGTCCTTGTTCTTCTTTTGGGGATAATATTTTTTTCTAATGAAAAGAAGGCTGTATGCAATGGTTATAATCCTATAGCATGCTTCTTTTATTCTACTTGGTTGCGAAACCATTGCATTGCAAGCATAAGGGGATTTGGTTTTTTTACAGGTGAATCTTTGGCCGCTAAGAAAACGACATTGGTCGTATTCATTAAGGCTCCACCTGCTAATTCTGGATAAATGTACACTATGTTTTCGTAACTCTGTACGATGTGCATAGATTGTTGAAGATTTATTTTTGAATGGCTCAATAACTAGTGATAAACTCCATAAGCATCATGCAAAGCCACCTCGGGCATAGTTTACAGCTCTTTCTGTACGATGAGTTCAAATGTTTGCTTTCAGATTTGAACAAGGCCTTGGGAAACCCCATGGACGCCCATGAAGCGGCTCAGATGCACCAGACCTTCTCTCAGCAGCTGCTGCAAGACCACATCGCTGCCTGTAGCCTCCCTGAGCATAATCTCATCAGTGTACGTGAACCGCTTTGCTTGATGAGCTTTTTTTTTGCAAACGTATAAGCCACCACACTTTCCACTCACTTGTATGTCTACACATGTGCAGTATGTAGTCGCTAAGGTACTATAATCCCAATGTGTTTTTCCTCCTGCATTACAGTGGACAGATGGACCTCCTCCAGTACAGATCCAGGCCCAAAACGGCCCAACCACCAGCCTGGCAGGCCTGCTATGAGGAACCGTGCTGCCTTCTTTCCTGTGACACTAGCCTCACGAATCCCATTGAATGCTACCAACCGGCTGCCAGAACTCTCTTCTGTCGAGCACTGCATGGATTTAGTAGGTGTACGCATACAGTGCGAGCCTTCACTGAAGTAGCTACAACTGATAATAGTCTTGCTATTATTTAATGAAGTCCTCCATCACTGTTCCATCTGCCCTCTTTGGGGTGCTTCCTGGTTGAAGGTGAATGGCCGACATTTCATCTTGGCGTCGAGCAAGGTGCTAACTTGACGAAACAATGTGTTCTTTACCTCGGATAGCGAGAATCCTTTGCTTTAAGCCAGGTTTTGCCTTCTATGAAAACGTATAGGGTTCATGTAGAGGCGGGTAAAGCTAATTTATTTATTTGTTATTTTTATAACATGCTATTTTTGTGTTATGCTTGGAATTCACTGGTTTGTGTTGATGCAAAGGAGAGAAACCCTTGGTACAAAGTATCTTGCACAGTATTAATGTCGAAATTGATACTATATTTACTTATGTATGTGTATATATATATACATTTTTACAAATATTTTGAATTTGATGGAAATATGGTCTATGTTTAGGATGTGGAGGGAGTTCCTTGTGTGCCATTCTTTATAGGATTTCAAATAATCTCAAGCAAATGTAGGTAGTTGCTAGGAAAATACACCCATAACATAACATGCTTCCATAATATATTAATTCCATTTCATGTAATCTTTTTCTTTTTCAAATCATAGTTATCCTCAGATATTCAGAATTAAACTTTATTTTGTGGTGTATATTTATATACATGTGTATGTATGCATATATGTATATATATGTGTGTGTGTGTATGTGTGTATTTATATGTGTGTGTGTATATATATGTATATGTGTGTGTGTATATATATACACACACACATATACATATATATACACACACGTGTGTGTGTATGCATATATGTATGCATATATGTATGTATATATATATATGTATATATATATATGTATATATATATGTATATATATATATATATATATATATATATATATATATATATATATATATATATATATATATATATATATATATATATATATATATATATATATATATATATATATATACACACACACACATGTGTATATATGTAGTTAGTTACTTGGTTTATTTTACAGTTTGTATAGACTTGACACAACTTTTATTGTAAAGTGAAGTTTTTTTAAGTAAATTGGATAAACGTTTATAAGTATAAACTCGGTGCTTGTTATGTACAGTTCTGTACAAACATATTTTAACCTTGTCTATAGGCCATATTCTATATAAAGCCTATCTTTTTATTGTTTTAAATATTTTTTCAATAAAAGTTTTTTGAAATGTTTTTCGGCTTACTACATTTTTTAGGAAAATCTTTCTTGGTTATCTTGTTCACGTTTTAACCATGTCGGATTGAGACAAATTCTAATTATATTATACATGGGTTAGCAGTTATTAGTAAATTTGTTATTCGAATATGCTCGATTGATATAACTAGATTTAGATGCAGCTCAGATTTATTTTATCTCGACTGCATTGCAGAATATTAACACTTGACATGCTATTTTAGCAGTTTATTATTGGTTTCTATATTTTGAAAGATAAAATATTGGGTTTACATTTTAAAAAGTTCCCTTGTAAGCTTCTCTTCAGGCATATGGGACATATTCCATATTTGGCTACTCTTATCCCAACAACAACAATCACCCAACTAAAGAATACCAGTTTGTGGTTGTGGGATGAATTACAGTTGAGCAGTTTTAAAAAAAAATAAACCAATGCTTTTAGTTCATTTTGGCCTTTTTGAATAGTCGTCCTTTCCGTGCATAGTTGTTTGGAATTGTGCAAATCATGCAACAAAGCAAGTTTTTAAGTTGAATACGGGGAAGCTCCAAGTTTCTATAGAACTTGAACGCATCGTTTACGTTCCCGAGCTTGGACGTCCGAAACTTCTCAGTTCCGATTTTCTTTGAACGCAGCATGACGCCGCATGTGAGTTAGTGGCTCATTATCTGGCAGTCGGAGTGGCAGCGGACACAAGAGAGGGGATCCCCGGGATTTTTTCATCGAATTACGGGTATTGATAGCTAAATTATAACCCAAACAACCGGAAAACTAGGGCCAACGCCGTCAACCCCCTCTAAAACCACGTAAGTAATCATACCCAATTAACATAAAAAATAATAGTTTGCCTAATTTAAATTCAATTAAGGCGAAGTTTTTTTTTCTTGTCGACGTTAGCTCGGTCAGCTAACATGAGATAGCTTAGCACCGCTGGTCCTTTTGCTAACCGCTAACGTTCAAGGTTTTGATTCGTGTTTCGCTCTATGTGCTCGTTTAACGCACACACAGTGTTTCACACGCACACACACACGCACGCGCGCGCACACACACGCCCATCGAGCACACAATGCACAGAACGAACCGTCTCAAAAGTCAAAAACCCAAGAATTGCGATCACGGTCACTTTTGTAACAATCCTAACGCGACTTGCCTCGTTAATAATCATCTTTATTATTTATAAATATATAAACTGAACGAAACGAGAGTATAACTTTTTTTTTTTTTGTTGGTGCACATTTAAGTTTGTTTTCGTGCGGTTGTGAGCGGCTGGCTAGCCGAGCAGCACCACAGCACCCAGGGAGTTAGCCTCCGCCGTACACAAGCTAACCTAGCCGCTAGCTCGTTAATACTACACTCCCCTGAATAGATCTCATTGTTATGCATCGCTATTGGGTCGTTTTTTAAAAAAAAAACAATAAAAAACATCCATATTTCTCAGTGATTTAAATGTCACCCAACACCATCACATTTGTATTGCAATGTGTGAGCAGGCTGCATTAATCGCCCCTTGGCTAGCGTTAAATAGCTTTTAGCTCTTAAGACTCGACATTTGGGGGGTTCGCTGAAAGCCAAGCATACGATCGCTTCCTTTTCATACAAGTAGGAAGGTGTGATTCAAGGGTCAATGTATATCGCCGTATTCCTAATGAGGTGGTAGTAGTATTTAGATCGAGTTTTTTGCTTTGCATGTGTAATGCAGATTATCATATTGTTCTAATGCCCTACACGGGCGAAGCTTTATTTGTCATAACTTTGTCAGTCTCCACCACGACAGCCTTTTATGGCGGTGTAACAGTTAACGTAATGGTGAATGTCGTCGCCCGCATCGGTGCGTATCGGTGACGGATGAACTGGCAACCGCCCAACCTTAGGCATCATCGCACTGAATGTCACCGAATGGTCAAATTATAAATGACATGAAGGTGGTGTTGGTTTTCATCGTTTATATGATGATGCACAAGTAACGTCCACGGAAAACTAGCCGGATCCACTTTTAGCGTCGTTTGTTTACTACTTCCTGGTCCATCCTCGTTCCTGTCTTTCGTTTATGTAAATTTTCTGTTTTTAAGGGAAAGTAATACTTGCGATTGCGCTGTAGATTTGGTTCGACTATTACTGGTTTCACTACTGCTTGTACTCCTTTTCCCTGGGCTATTTCTGCTCAATAGCAGTGATCTTCACAAAGGGATAGAAACCTTTGTTGTTCAATTCATTCTCACAATTTTTGAAGGGACACCTAAATTCGATATATTTTTGTTTTTCAATACTCGGGTTTTATGTTTGCAACGACTCCTTTGTCATTAACATTCCTTCCTCTGTCAGGCTAAAAGCTCTCAAGTTAGAGTACATTTAGGTACAGACATTGTTGTTGCTAATGCTGTGCCTCTTGCAGACAACCTGAAATGGCTTTTAGAGTGCAATTGATACAGGTTATATCATGTTTCAATGCTTACCTAGTTTTTAAGATAAGATGGTTATATCTGAAGATTAACCTGTCAATATTGTATTTACTCTCTCTGTCTCTATGGCGCCTGAAACTTAATGTTGTAGTTATGGGTTGGATTTGAGAGGTATGAAGAAAGGGTGCAATTTGAATTGGTCAATCATGTGCAGCTTTGTAGATGCCTGGTGGTCGTATGATCCGGTTCAACACAATAGATGTGCTTTTGAAGGATGAAAAGGATGGACATTTCTCAGCAGTAACTGTGGAAAACTTGCATTGATTTGGGTCAATTTTCTTCTTTTGGAAAAGGCTGAAATGGCAATATCTAGCACCGTACAATGTTGTGACAGCATCAGGCACGCATCGGCAAACACTCAACTCCTTCAGCCTGATGGCAGATCATAGCATTCAATGTCCCAAATGAGTCGTCCTAATCTACACAGACCCTCCCTTCCCCTTAATGTATGTAAACTTTTCTTGAACCTCAGACCATTGTCTGTTTCATTTACTAATGAGGACAATTCAAACTGTGAAGCCTGCATTACTGGTGCGGTTTTCAGGATGTAGATGGTACCGGTATTTGTCTTTCAATGTTTGTTAGGCTGCAATACATTTGCGTTTGCTGCATTGAGTTCCTAGAAGAATCCTTTAATATTTGACTGCCTCAACCATCGTCTGGTTTACCCTGTCGTAGGCTACTTCATTGGGACTCTTCTATGTGCTCCCAATTCAGTTGGAGCTGCAGCCCACTGTTTCGAATGCAAAACATCTATTTGCATTTTGTGTAGATTTTTTTTATTGATGGTCCTTATGAGAATGGAGTTGACCTTTTTTAAGAAGTGCCTTACTGCTAAGGTATAATCCGTTCACAATAATACCGTGTATCACACTGAATCATTTCTAACATGAGCTCCAACATTTATCTAAACAAACTTAAAAATGTGTGTCTTTAAAGGGCAACGCCGACTCTAATAGTATCGTGTCTATGTTTTTACCTTTCCAACCAAAGTAGTTGTTTTAGCAGTTACTCTCGTGGGCTGATTAATTGTAAGGCACAGAAGGGGGAAATGTGCTGACCAAGCAACTGCATGGCTGTGTGACTGGTTGTAATGAGTTTTTGACATCAATAGAAGTCTATAGACATCAAGATAAGCAATATATCTGCTGTACACGGCAGGAGTAAAACCTTGTTTTGGAAGTTTAATTGGGAATGCTGGTAATAATAAAATAAAATTACGCTGACCATGCCGTCCTCCTTAATCTATACATTGTATAGAAAGGCTAATAAGGTTTTGTTCTTCAAATGTAACCAAGTGGGCAATCAGTGTTGTATAGCTACATGGTACTTTGTAGAGTTGCTAACCTGGTTGCAGAGTACCGGTAGTTTGTTTTTGAACCATGTTACTGCTTGTCTGTGTTGAAAATAATCGTATGTATTGTAGTTTACATTATGTGTTTATTTCAGTTTGAGCTGGGATAATGTGATGTATTTGAACCGTTATCTAGCGGCTAGTCAAATCTAAATACTAATTACACTTTGTTGATTATTATATTTGAGAGGTAGCTGTTATTAAAGTTGGGTGCAATGTAACCCCACCCTCCATTTGTGTGTTAGCTGGCTTAGGCTGACATGGCAACTACTTGTGGCAAGCAGTAACAACTTTATCAGAACATCAAGGGATGTATCCAAGAGGGATTGCAATGGTTTCAGCTAGGGCTGTAGTCAACCAAATAAATTCTTGGTTGACTGAATTAAATGGCCAATCGATGGGTGACGGTCAATGAAAAAAGAAAATAGATAGATTTGCACGTTATCTCTAGATTAACTTAATCTGCAACAATGCACTACTCAACCATGTATCCTAACTTTTGTGCAAGTGCTGTTTTGCGGAAGTCATGGGTTTCAGAGCGACTGATGGTCGGACTCGCTTATGGCAGGGCTTTAATGTACAGCGGGTCACGCCAGACGAGCCACGGAGCGTCGCGTACTAGGCTTTGATTTGTCTTTAATATAATGGGTCCCAGTGGATGGTGAAGGGCGATGCGTGCTAAGGTGACAAGGCTGATACTTTCATACCTTAAGCCCATCGGGTGTTAAGCAAATGCTGTCACACCCAACAACTTATTTGAAATGCTGTAGAAGAGTGTATCTTCAGTAAGTAATAAGTCATCCTTTTGGGCGAGGTCAAAGTTATTTTTATTATAACGGAAACTACACAACTTTGAATTATAATTTTTTTGATATTCTAACAATACAGATTGCTCAAAAATAAAACTGTCTGCATATGTCTCTCCGATCCCAGAAATAAGGTATTAAGAAGCGTTTTTAACACCAATGATTGTCCAACCAATGAGAATTTGGTCAAACAAGTGCATATCGTGCATGTCGACCAACCGTCCAGAACTCGACAGCCCTAGTTTCAGCACATCTGTTTAACACATGCCCTTATGTATGCCTAGTGGTAATGCAAATTATTGGTTCTAGTTAAACCAGTGGGGTTCATCATGCCATGACCTTGTTAAAATTGCCGTGCCTAATCCATCTTGAACTTCATGAAAGTAAAACTCAAAGTATACTCGAGTATTCACATTGTGCTGTACCAAAGGTTTATATTGTACCGCAAGTGAATCCATACATAATGCGTGATCGTAATCATTATAGCAAAGCCCAAGCCGTGCCTCTGCAGAGCTCCCCAGATTATTCAGGCGTCTGAAGCCACTCCACAACGAGTACTTCTGCAGAACGGTTCTTTGTTGGCTGGTGTGTTACTGTGCTCCTTTGTGCCCTCCATTTCTCGCTCCTCACTGGTCATTTCCTGCTACCATACATTTCCAAGAATTGAAATCTGATATCAGCCTGCGTGTGTCGTCCTCGCCCACAAGTCGATGTGTGGTTCAGCGCTCAGACAACAATTTCTGTGATGCGTTTGGAAGCAGTGTGGCCCCAAATTAGCGATAATCCTGGTCCATTGTAGCCACAAATGTTTAACTTTCCTTTTTATTATGCCAAGTTAACATTCGTATTTAAGCCTATCAAATGGCTTGAAGTGAGATAAGAGATGAAGACTAGGGATCGCTTGCTTAACAGGACTACACCACATCTAGGACCTTTATAGCTGGCTATTGCATTTGATGCAAAGTAGTTTGGATAATCTCACGCTTATCCAGTTCACACATACATTCCAGCGTCTCCAGAATACTATTGTATGGTGATTGCACTCTGCAAGATATGCTATTGGTTTCACAAATTCATGGCTGTGCTGATGTATTATCTGCCTTGTCAAGGCGGCTGCTATAGAAGCAAAATTAAAACCCAGTCGTCTATTGGTAAGAGGACCTCTGGACACTAGTGTCAGGCAGGGAAATCTGTTGGCCTCCGATGCTTTAAAAAAAAAAAAAGAGTCTGTGCGTGTGTATGCATTCCAGTGTGTTCATGTGCACGAGGCACACTCACTTCCTGCGCATGTTGCTTTCACACTGACACCGTTCCACGCAGTCATCCAGGTCGTCTGGCAGAGTCAGGGTTAAAAGCTTCCATTTTGTTAGGTAACACCCTAATGGTCTGATCTGTCATTGGCGTTAAAATGGCAGGGGCTTAACCCTTGGCATTCAGGACACCACCAGTAGGGGCACACTCCCTTCGCCGGCCTAGACGACGGCAGTAGAACGCAAAAGCAAGTGGTGGGGGAGGAGGAGCGAGACGGAGAGAAAGAGGAAGGAACAGAATATTATGATGGCTAATGAGAAGGTAGGAGGAGTAGAGGGAAGGAGGAAAGGAGTCTAACGAAGAGAGGACAAGGAAGAGTGTTTTCCAGCCGGTACTGTGTAATGACCCCCACCCACCCCCTCCCCCCAGCCAACCATGGCATCTCAGCTGATTCCCCTCCCCCACCCGTGGTTTGGTAAACATGGATAATGATATTTAGTTCTCTTCCCTTTCCCTCAATGTATTGTAGCCCTGGATCCATATACTTTTGTGTCGCAGCATTTGAATTTGAATAAACACACAGGGAATTGACCCTTATTTCAAGGAAAGCATTATAACAAAACCTTTTTAATAATGACATGGCTTGATATTGAAGACATTTTTATTCTTGACGCTCACACCGTTTTTATTTTATTGGGCTATAATGTCTTGCTCTTTATTGGTCAGTGTAATTGTTGTTTCTTCGTCCGACAAGGCCAAAGGATGGTGTTGAAAAGCCAGAGTATGTTTTCAGATGGCTGTTAATGTGTTGGCTGGCTGAATCCAGTCCCAGTGGGGAGATCATTACAATGCAGCAGATGAGAGGCTAACACGCTATCTGAAGAGAGGAGGCATTGCCACTGATCCGCCCGTCACTACACCGAATACGATTTGAGTCAAATTCAGGTCGAGGGAATCCCGGCTGCTTTCAGGCAAGTCAATGTTGTCATACATGGGGGCCGCTTTCCATTTCAGTGAGTGGAAAGCAATGTTTTTATTTAAGCAGTGTAATTATGTGAACCTGTGCTGCCACAGAATACAAGTGTTTTGATTTGCAGGTTTTCTTTTAGGCTGTGTCAGGGCAGAAAGAAATGAGTCTGTTCTGAACGTGATCATAGAAATAGGACAGGGCCTTTTTCTAAAGGTACATTAGGAGTAGATTGTTGCACACATTTGACTAGACAAAGAATACTCTGTTCTTTTAGCGAACATGGTGTCTGCCCTCAGGCCTTAATACTCTAAAGGAATATAAGGAGGTTTTGTTTCCACATATTAGACTTTTGACGGAACAATCGCAGATCAGTAATGCCACCCTTCTGCTATTTTATCCGTGCCATATTAAAAGCTGTTTATGTAAAACTCGAGACCGATGTGCTCTGTGGCCGTTTCTCTTTAGTGCATACGGAGTGCAAGCCCTTGGACAACCAATGGACACTCTTTGTGACTGACCTATTGAGTTTTAAGTGTTCTTTGAAACATGTACTTCAACCGTTTCATCACTTCAGGGTTATCTGATTATCCCAGAAGTGTGGGCGCAATTGGTCCTAATGAATCCCGAAGCATGTGTCAAAGATGTTTCAGTTTCAGACTTGTCATGTTAATTTGTTTAATTCATTTTCTCCATGGCACTTTTTCTGTCAACCCGACACTTGTCAACTCCCCCGGCTCTTTGGGAAATGGAGCTGCCTTCTCACTAGGAATGCTTCTGCGTTGGACTGTGTAACCTAGCATGAATAAGGGAAGCACAACGTGACTGCTGCAAGGCTTATCCTAAAGAAGAGTTGAGTATCAAGGCTGTATGAGCAAGTTGTATCCTTTTGATGTAAACCAGTGTAACTCTTTCTTAATTCATCGTTCAAAGTAAGACCCATCTACAACAGCGTCTTGCAGCCTCCTCTACCAGCCCTGGCAATGCCCCTGGTGGAGCTGCTGTCTTGCCTGGCTAGACCTATTCTCATTAGGTCTTTCACAGGCTTGATGGACAGACCTGAAGTAGATTGCCACTTGCACTGATGGATTCAGGAACCGTTCTTGGTTGACTGACTGCCTGCCCATGTTGTGGGAGTTGTTCGTTATTGTCCGTCTGAAACACTTTGTCTTTCTTTGAAGCGTATTGCTTTTTTCATGGAATAAACCCCCCAGGACTGTCGTATGAGACTGGGCCACCTTTTCATATTTGAGCTGGGTCATTTCGGCTTGTCCTCTCTGTCTAACTTTTGTAACCAACATGAAAGGCTGTGTGCACAATATATTAAAGCTTAATTTATTTTCTCTTTCTTGTCTCATGATTCTATGTATATGTAATGGCAGCAAAAAGGACAAAATTAAGGTTTATTTTGTTGTTTTTGATTAAAAAAATTAAAAAGTAGGGTTCCATTATCAGATCTCTCTCATATAATGGTAAGCATGGTGGGTTGATGCTCATATCATTCATCACAGTACATGTCTTTGGTCATTTGTGCGAAGACCTTGCCGCTGATCACAAAATGAGCTCACAGTTGTGGTACTTCAGAGGGCTTTGGCTGAAGATGATGTAATGATTTAGGCCAGTCACAAGTCCCATTCATCCAGGAGCATATGCACAGGAGAAACACACATTCACGCACACACAGGCATTTTATTTGATGTCTTCCTTTCTGTTGCTTGGCAGTGGGGCATACACCAGTTTGCCATCCATCTCTTCTGGGATCACAACAGTATCTCGCCCAGGGACTGCAAAATACATGCTGGCAATGGCATACAGAGTGACGGCTACAATAAGCCAAGAGCCCATTAAGGAGACTATTATTGATGGCATCAACAGAGAATTAATGGTGAAAGCAGCACAAGTCAAGTGACATGAAGAGCAAGACTTCCCCGACACTTCACTTCACTGTCAGTCAATATGTTTCTCGGCGACTCCCCCACAGTCACACCCAGTAAACTAATTTCTAGGAGCGCTGTGGGTAGTTGACTGCAGCACCACTGTGGAAGCTGTCACCCCATGCAGATAGATGGCCTTTTGTGTCTGGGGATGGGACGACGAGGCACGTCTGTCCTTGTTGTGTACAGCGTCTGGCTGTCTCTGAGGCCCCACACTCACTCGGCGCTCCGGCGATCAGCAAGCTTGCATGGGTGCACGCCTGGGAAGATTATGGGTGTTTTTGCGCTGGCGGTTATGAATATATAGGGTTGTCAATATGTTGTGACTTTCATATTGAAAGGATGTTTCTTGTAATACATTTGATGTTTTGGCCTCTCTGTCTCCATCTCCATTCCCTCTGCCAATGTGTCTCTCCAGGGGTTAAACCAGCTCCATCCTTTTCTCCACCACAGACCAGTTTAAACCGGTTTCGGGGGAAGTGCTTTGTGTAGACCAATAAGACCATGGACTCTTTGGAATATCACTTGGAGCTGTGATGATGTCACTGCAGACCAAAAAGCTCTGGAGTCAGCACAGCTGTGGGCCTTTCAGCTATATAAGAAATATGCTTTTGCATGCACCCATTCCATAAGCAGGTTGTGTACATATAATGCAATACTTTTACTTCATATATTGTCTTATACCGTTTTTCAGGGAGTTTAGGTGGCCAAACTAGTCTATACATCCGTTTCTGAAAGTGGACTGCTGTTAATGTATGGTTGTGATATAGGGTTGTGTGATATGACGATTGTTACTATTTTATTTTTTGTCATTCTGACCCTGCTTAACGTTCACTACACGTGCGGGACAAATACAGAAACAACATGGAGGAGCAGAACCGGGGTCATTTTGGGGTAGGGGTCAGGGGGCAGGGGTTGATTTGATGATCGTCTTGAAGGGAGGTATGGGCTGCTCAGTGTGACGTTATGGCACATGTTGACGTGTGGGGCTCCGTATGATCAGCGGTTTATTCTGATCTCGTCCGAGTAAGGGTTAAATAATCCACAAATACGATGCTTTGATTTTTTTTTGTGGCGGTTGCAGGCCTGTAATAAGCCTCTTTGATTGGAAGGCCTATCGGTCTGTCTACTTGTCAACCTGCACGCACTTCATGCTTGTGGCTGGAGACTTGCTCATGGCTGGGAAGAACTATTGCTAAAGCAAGCGAGCTAGCTTTGTGTTTTCGGGGAGTATTTTTGGAGGGAGGGCCAGAAGGGTTTCTTTTTCAGTTGGATATATTCTAAATGTATTTTAGTCTGGCTGGTTTCTTCAAGTTGCCTTCTCAAGCTTTAATGTCAATACTGGGATTTAAGGCAGAATTTGGCAGTGACATTAATATTAAGATAATAATCATTGAGTGTTTGGAATAGTGAGTCACCTCCTTCAGACTGTTTGTATTTCTATGTATGTAGTCACACAATTCCCAGCAGTTGTTGGTCATATTTATTTAGAAGTTCAGACTTTCAAATGTTTTATTTTTCAATAATAAATCATATTGTTATCTGGATAACCTGCCGATGGCTCTGTGGTGGGGCTTTGCATGAATTCTCAAGTTGGCTGGAAAGTCAAATTTACAACATCCCTCTGCGGTAGCATGCTGACCGTGGAGCTGTAATATGGAGGTGACCTGAGCGTTGTTGCTGCGAGACATTCTAGCTTTGTTGTATATAGTACCTGACATTGCACTGCAAACTTGGCCTCTTGTTTTGACCACACAGCAAAAGTAGCGCGTTATTTTGGTCGATTCGTTTATAAGCAGCCCCATCACAGCAGTGAGACGCTAAAACGGACCACTAGATGGTAATCAACTTGAGGAGATCTAGCACCATAAAATGCACACGCATGATGCGCTATCTTGCATCTTGCCAAATCATTCAACCCCCCCCAAAAAATCAAAGTTAGGCAGTTTTAGGGTAGTACACAGAGCTTGTGTGTGTCGGTATCTAGTCCGGAGTCAGGGTTGTCGCCGCTGTCTCGGCGATACTGCATTTTAGGCAGTATCGGTGGAAAAATCCGATACTGGTAACAAGGCCTAAAAAATTTTTTTGTTTGGTTCCGGTTTCCGACCGACCCTGTCAATTTATGTGCGACCCAAATTATTTTGAGCTTTTTTTTTTTTTTTATGCAAACTATAATCACGTTTTGGTACAGCACCTCTTCATTCTGTACAAGGATGAGCGAATTTTCTCGTTTTTAAATGAAAACAACCTACCTATCATTCGCTGCCGCTGGAAAAAAATAAAATAAAAAAATAAAATAAATTCCCTACCTACCCATGACCTCAACTGACAACCAACAGGAACCAAACTTTTTTTTTTTTTAGGCCCAACTCTAATGGTTGGGGTACCCTGGACTACATTCAGTTAAACGTGGTTTTCTCAGCTCCCTAACCCTAAAACGTTGTCCTCGCAGGGAGGGAGCAGCCATGTCGGAGGAGGCCGCGCGTCTGACGCGTAGCCAGAAGCGGGCGCTGGAGCGTGACCCACCGGGCCCCGCCGGCTCCCCGGAGGACGGGGAGAGCAAGCGGCTGAAGCTGGAGACGGGGGACCCGGCCGCCGCCGTCGGCCTCTCGGACGTAGAGGACCCCGAGGAGGACGCTGCCTCGGAGGGGACGCCTGACCCCATCCCAGAGGTGCCCGCCAGCCTCCTGAAGACGGGGGAGGTGAAGGCCACCATCAAGGTGGAGGTCCAGACCGGAGACGAGCCGGTGGACATGAGCACGGCGAAAAGGTAAATCTGAGTTTGATGGCAGTGCAACGTTTGATTCATTTATGTTTTGTATGCTGTGAAGCTTTTGTTTTAAGGCTGGAAATGTTTCCTGCTTGTCTTTGGCACATTTACTCTGTTGTTTCATGAAAGCCATCCAACATGAGTAAAATTATGAGAAACTGAAAAACAAACGTCTGATTTACGTGGTACTTGAGGTCTGGTTGGTTTGTACTTTTGCTTTCTTTAGCAAGAAATTACTTCCTCAGAATGAATTAATTATCTCTGAATCAGTAGAACTGAACAAAGGAAGCCAATGTATTGCATTGTGATTGTTAACAATTTGGAGGGTAGCAGTCAAAAAGTTTTGATGTTAAATGTCCCGTTGAATTATGATCGCAAACAATGAAGGCTTTTTTGGAGTCCTGATTAATACAAATGTTGTTGCTTGTATCAGCCCGTGAACACTCTGTCTGGACCTAAACTATGGTTTGCGTTCTGGGTTGGTCAGAGTTTGGGATGGAGGTGAAGGCAGGAGGTTCTGGGTGCCAGGACTAGAAATGGACTGCTGAGCGGTTCTCTCCCAGTGCCGTGAGCATGGACGCAAATTAAGTAAAGGTGGTTTTCACCTCGTCACGCATATGAGTCACTCAAGAAGTCAACGTCTACTTCCTGGTGGACACCTCGTCGTGAAGAACTTTAAGGTTCCTCGGATCTGGTGTCCATTTTATCCCTAAGCACCACCTGAACTCTGCTCTTCACACAAAATGAAGGCTATGTGTCACAAACTGGTTCTAACCGGCTGTTGCTATGGTTTCCACATGGGAAGGAGCAGTTGGAGAAAGGAGGGGCCTGCATTGATGGTGGGTGTGCCACATGACCAGACAGAAATGCCTGATGTCATGTGATGTTTTAGTAGGGTGATTAATACACATGGAGGATTGCAGTAAAAGGCACCAAAGGAGGTGACTGAAATGAGTGTCAGTTGGTTTGATATTTGATTGATCACAAGTTCACCTAGTTTAATCCTCCGCATGCATTTTAAATATTTACCCAAAGTCTTTCATGAACCTTTTTAATGAAGCTGAAACTACCAGATTAGTTGGTCTTAAAGATGAAAGTGTATTTAAGAAAATATCTTGGATGTATTGCTTGTCTTCCAATGACCTGTGGTGATCTCAAACCACACTTGGGGAAAGAAAGGCATTTGGAAAATGTAGGCATTTGTACCTAAAAAAAAACAAAACAGGAGTCCATTTAGTATTGCTACAATTTGTAGTATGTGTTTCGTATCAAACGATGAACAAATTGAAGCTTATAGGACTGAAATGATGCAAGGATCATTTAATCAACAGTGTGCAGACGCCATGTGATAGCAATCAGACTAATGGTTATTGAGGTTCTTTTTAACTTTCTGAGGCAACTGTCTATTGGTCTGTCAAAGGTTATCGCAGAATCCTTGTTGTGTTTTGTTTTAAATGTTGCAAACCCGCCTTGGCGTTTTTTTGAAATATGTCTCGTAAGGTGAGGAGCGAAGTGTATGGAATGTATAAAGACTGAATGTCAAAGATGAAACGTGCATGAATAATTTGGTGCCTTGAGTGAACGAGGCGAGGTGGCGGTATAAAGTAATGAGTGAGGGTGTGCACAATAGGTTGGCTCCTAGCCATCCATACCCCTCCCCCACACTGTCGCGCGCTCCGGGATCTTCAGCGGACCTCGGCTCCGCTAAGCTCCCTGGCTGTGGTGTCGGCAGCCGGGGGAGAGGGGAGGAGCCGAGGCCCAGGATGAGGCTCTGACTAGGCCTCGCCTGAGAACAAGGGCAGGTCTGAGGCCCTGTCTGGATGGTGGTCTGACTCGGGCCTCCAGCCCGACCTGGAACCCTCTCACTCACAAAGACGTGGACAATCTCAGCAGAATCAACATAAATGATGCCGATAGCTGCAGTCCGTTTATTCCACTGGGGTTGGAAATTATATGAACGTAATGTGCTTCAAATTGCTACCACACCTTTCGCAGCCGTTACATTGACCACCAATGTCGGCCTGTTTTCTGGCCACAACCTCATCTTGTTCCAATGACCATTCATTTCTCCAATCCACCATCCTTATGCCTTTACAAGTACCCTGCTGGTTAAATTGGAAGAGCTATTCTTCGATCATGGTGCTGTCCGTGTGTGTTAACACTTGACGCAAATAACCCAAGTGAAATCTTCACACAGCAGTTGTGGGATCAACGCCCTAAAGCAATTTCAGCGATCACAACTGTGGAACCTGATCAACATTTCTTTGTTAGATATTTAATCGCGATGACGTCACTCTCAAAGACTCAAACTACCCCTCAAGGATATGTGGGACCGCATTCTTGGCATGAGTCGATGTGAAACATGTCGACCGGTTTAACTTCCATACAATTATTTTATATTTAGGATTTCACACTGTGTACGAACACAAAATGTCCTCTGAAGTCTGTTGGTAAAGTGAACGAGCCACTGTATTCTGTCATTACCACAGATGAATATATTCATCATATTGACTGACATTACCACAGAGGACAACAGGAGCTAATGGTGTTGCCCCACAGCTGTCTATAGCCTACCATAAAATGTATTTCATCACAATAACGTCCTATTAAGGAGTTTATGAAACCAAACAAGTCTACAGTCACTGCTGAGGCCGAGAGGACATGTCTGATAGCACACCGCAAGACGCATCAGCAAGATGGTAGATGTCAGTCTTTTAAATCGTCAACGTCCGATAACCATATCAACACATGATGTTGAATGATCGGACTGATGAACGGAACCCATGTGGGTGACTGATGCAGATCCGTGTATCAATAGAGGAAACTACGCTAGGTATCGGCCGAGAAAGCAAAAAGGTGTTTATAAGGTGGAGTGGAGAGTATTCAGTGCCATTTCAAATCATACAATACTGCTAATCCAGGATCCAAAATGCCTACATGGGCAACATGGAGACTTTCGTTTACCTTTGATTCTCAAGATTATTCCTCGCTCTCCATATTCCCTAGAAGGAAGGAGCCACTGTTCTTGGGCTGGCTGTACAGGATGTCTGTGATGAAGCATGATGTTGTGGAACAATGTCAGGAAATATGAGGACAGTGTGGCAGTGCACGTAATGGGCATTTCTAATTTTTATGTTATGTCCGCTCTGCTCATAACACCATCCCCATCCGGCGTTTGAGTAAACAGTTTGTAGATCCATAGGCGTCGGGTTCACTCTTCAAAGTCATGGCTGTGTGGATGGCACTAGTAAAGACGACCCTTCAAAGTTGTTGTTCATGTACCAGAAGGAGAACGTGAACTGAAGTACCTTGTCTTTGCCGTTGGGGTCTCTAGGGGGACGGGGAAGTTGTCTGGCAACCAGGGCTTGGGGCTTGTCACTTCGTTCCTCGTGATTTCCTGGTGAAAATGAAAGTGTTTGTCGTTGTATAGTAATATTATACTATCATAACTGCTCCTGACAAGCTTATGGTTGCCTTAAATAACTGATACTACCATATCTGTGTGCCAAGGTCAAGGTGAGGCAATGGCTGTGTACACACACTTGGGTTGCAGTGTGAAGACGCTAAATTAGACGACTAAACCCTTGGAACACCAAGATAGATGGGGAAAAGTTGTTTTTATTTTGAACCTGTCTCCCTGCACCGTCCGTTCAAAAGAGCGATGAGGAATAAGATATGGTCCGTGCTTTTGTGCATAGATTCAGGCGACACAATCCAATATACTTAACTGAATTGCCAATTTCTCATATTGCAATCCAATATACCCTGGGTAAAATGAGGCAGGAAAACATCTACTGATGGCCCGGATTGGTTGGAATCGTGCATCAACTTGATGACACCCCACTCATTGGATCGGCTATTTAGACCCTCCCTAAAGGAGTGCTGGAGTGCCTGCACATATAGTTTGACAGACTGTATAGAGCAAACTTTAACATTGATTGTAATTCAAATTCCTGTTATTTTTGTTTTGTAACATTGTGCCTCATGTTTCCTGTTGGGGGAAGGGAAGGAACATGTTTTCTTTGTTTCACAAATCGACAATTAAACAGATTAACGTGGCTGATGTTTGTACATGCAGTCAATCAGAGATGACCCATGTACTTTATGACTCAATGTCCGCTATCTTGTGTCAAAAGGAGGGAGTGGCACGTATTTTTTCCGTGCTAATCGATATAGATAAGGGGGTACAGCCAGCTTGTCCCTTTGCTCCCTCCCCCTTCCGCCATTACAGGGCTATTGATTTCTCGGATCTAACCTCCTTGTGTTCCTGGTTAGCATTGCCCTACTGCAGCGCAGCTGAAACCATAACCCTTTAATGCCCTCTACTGGCATTAGTTCCAAACTGCGTTCCAAACTGCGCCGATTCCAAGTTCACCCCAGAATGCAGGGCTGTGTTTTCGAAGTGGCCATCTGCTCACCTTTCCTTCGCTCTTCCCCGTAGTGAGGTCAAGAAGGAGAGGCAGCCCCCGTCCCCGGACGACGTCATCGTGCTGTCGGACAACGAGCCGGCCAGCCCCGTGATGAACGGCCACTGCTTCACCAAGACGGACACGGATAAACTCATGGTAACTCTTCAGTCTTTTAGGATGTCAATTGACAACCCCTAACCCCAAACAGTTATTAGGGATTTAACGACGGATCTGCCACTGAGCCGTTTTCAGCCAATATATAGGCCCTAAACACGGGATCGGAAATCGATTGTGCACAAGACGAGCCATCATTAGGTTTCAGTCACCGACACGGTTCTGTTATCCAGCCTGACTCTCACAGGGCGTTATTCCCCCAGTGATTATCGTTTTGATAATGTATGTTTGCACTAAATGTGGTAAACCTAGACTTGTCATTTTTCCCACATCCCTATTTTAGTTTAAACTACTGAAGTATCTCTAACCTGATATGGATCGTGGCTCGCAGTTAATTCCCTCTGCTTTATGTGAAACCAATTTATAGCAAAGGCTTTCCTTTTTATATATTATATATTAGTATATATTATATATTATCTATATATGTTTAGATTAAAACGCTGTAATTTAAAAGGTTTCCATAACCATGCTTGAATCTGTCGCAGAGATTTGTTAGGATTTGAGTGTGTTGAGCAGCAGCGATGGAGGCCTACCCAGTCCAACAGCATCGGGTCGGCCTCTGAAGTGTGTTTTGTCCTCTTCGTGTCCAGAAGAGCAGCCCCGAGGAGAGGGAGCGCATCATCAAGCAGCTCAAGGAAGAGCTGCGACTCCAGGAGGCCAAGCTGGTCCTGCTGAAGAAGCTGCGACAGAGCCAGATCCAGAAGGAGAGCACCGTACAGAAGGTACACACGCACGCACACGCACGACCAGAGGCTGAGCCACGGAGACGACATCATGCATAGACAAAGATGCCTGATGATCGTTGGTTAAACTGATCGACCTGATGCGATTCAAATGTATAAATCTTCAAATCAAAACAGCAACTGTGTCCTATGTGTACCATCCCAGTCAGCGCCGTGATTGTTTTAGCATTTGCGGGCAAATAACGGCAGGGAACAATTTGGTCAGTGTAAAGGGATCTTTTTATGTGATCGGACATGCATGTTAACACAACGGCAATGTCATGGTAGGCTACGGAAGTCGTGTGCATATATCCTACGTTAGGTTGATAACGTCATTATCGTGAGCGGCCAATCTCAGAACAACACCGCTGAGCTGGTCCCACGCCACACGGTCACGGCCTGTGTGCTTACAGGTGACGGGCCGTAGCTCAGGTACCGTGATCCCTCCTCCACTGGTGCGGGGCGGGACGCAGCACGTCCCCTCCAAACCCAACTCCCAGATCGTCATGCCACCGCTGCTGAGAGGAGCACAGGTAGGCGTCCGGACCTCGGTAATCATCCACAAACCAAACACCAAACCGTAATCCACTTGAAGCATCTTGAGCAGATGATTGATTCTGTTGTTCAGCCGTTGTTCAACCGTTCCTCCACTGACGTTCTCCCCCCCCCCCCCCCCTCAGCCCATCGCCGTGACCCCGCAGCAGATCGCCAGCCTCCGGCAGCAGCAGCAGCAGCACAGCGGCTCGGGGCCCCCGCCCCTGCTCCTGGCGCCCCGGGCGTCGGTGCCCAACGTGCAGGTGCAGGGCCAGAGGATCATCCAGCAGGGGCTCCTCCGGGTGGCCAGCGTGGCCAACAACAACGTCATGGTCAACATTCCCCAGGTAGGACGGCCTCCGTGAGCCGCCGTAGCGCCGCTCGTACCGTAGCTGGGCAATGAAGTCATGTTTACGCTGATATCGGTGAGGGATGTTTCGGAGAGACGAGCCGCTTAGCTCTGCTGACTTGTACCTAATGTTCATTTTGTGTATGCCTGCTTACATTGCATCTCCTAAATTGTATTATATAGTCACTTACTTTCTCATATTTACTGCTGCTGCTTTTTTTTTATGCAAGCTCTGTTGTAACGCCCTCACTTTTTTTTAGTGTTTTATTTATTGAACCGCTAAAAAATACTACAAACAAAATGAAGAGCAATAAAATGCAAGGAATAAAATAACAGAAAAATGGGATCCTCAGGACACTAAGCAACAAATACGTGACTAAAATAATCCATAACTCCCCTCGGTGATGAATGAAGAGCCTGTCCGCCTCTTGTCCCCAGGCCTCTCCAACCCATATGAAGGGCTCCAACGTCAACTCCAACTCCAACCCCAGCGAGTCTCCAGCCGCCCGGCAGGCCGCTGCCAAACTGGCGCTGCGCAAACAGCTGGAGAAGACCCTGCTGGAGATCCCTCCGCCCAAACCACCAGCCCCCGAGTTCAACTTCCTACCGTCGGCCGCCAACAACGAGTTCATCTACCTGTTGGGTCTGGAAGAGGTGGTGCAGAAACTGCTAGAGATGCACGGCAGGGGTAAGCTGCTCCACTTTGTAAAGTATTAGTTTCTTTATTTGTAGAGTTTTTCCGAAAAAAACTATAAAAGTATCTCCGATACTGCCTAAAAGGTAGTATCGGGTATCATCTCCGACCTAAATGCGTTCGAGCTACCAAGTCAGAAAAATATGGACGCTTGAACACAAGAATACAAATGTATTATAATCATAGATTATAAATAAATAAATGTAAATTATCTCGTTCTGAAAATAGTTCTGTAAATTATCTAGTTCCTCTCCCGTCAACAAACAATTTTTTGTCGACAAACTAGTTTTTGTCGACAGTAAGTGAACTGACGCATTGCTGTTATCGTAAGAGAAGCCTTCAATAAGAAAAGTGCTATCAGTACTTACAATGCTAAATGCTCGGTACCGGCCGATACTCAAGTTCAGGAATGTGTATCGTATCGGGAAGGAAGTAATGTTATCGGAACACCTCTATTTATGTGGGTGCTCAGAGTTATCAGCGTTCCGTCCCTGATAGAATGTGAAACCCCTCGTCTGACCTCTCTCTCCTCCTGACCCTGACCCATAACAGGTAGCTTAGGCCCGGCCGCGGCGATGGCCAACTCTCTCCCCAAGGAGCCGCACACCTGTCTCCAGTGCAAGACGGACTTCACCTCCCGCTGGCGCCAGGAGAAGGCCGGCACCGTCCTCTGCGACCAGTGCATGTCGTCCAATCAGAAGAAGGCCCTGAAGGCGGAGCACACCAACCGGCTGAAGGCGGCCTTCGTCAAGGCCCTCCAGCAGGAGCAGGAGATAGAGCAGCGCATCCTGCAGCAGGCCGCCTCCTCCGCCGCCTCCTCCTCGTCCTCCTCGGTCTCCAAGACCACCTCTCCGTCGCTGTCCAAGAGCGAGCAGCAGATCCTGGTGTCCCAGCAGTTCAAGCAGGTCAGGGCTGCCATGCAGCAGCAGCACCAGCAGCACCAGCAGCATCAACAGCATCAACATCAGCAGCAGCATCATCAGCAGCAGCAGCAGCAGCACAGGGGGCAGTCCATGGCTCGCCACCACTCCGCCATCAAGGTAAGCCCGAGTCTAGCGACAACCCTACAAGGTTTAAGGGGAACCTGTTCTAGTTGCCCTTTGTAAATGAATGAAAACCCATTGCAACAATGTTTTTGTGTTTGTGTGTGCGCGTGTGTGTGTGTGTGTGTCGTGAAAGAAATTGGGTCAGTTGATTATCTGTAGTGTGTGTGTGATATCCGTCCCTAAAGTTTCCCTGTAGTTACGTGTTAACTTACAAACCTGTTATTCATGGTGATAAAACGACCAACTGCCTTTAAGTGCAAACAGTCGTCGTTGGTACAACTCCGACTGTTTTACAATGCGTAGGCCTTTGCATACTGATGCTGTAAGACTTTATTGGACCTTGTGTTTGTGCCGCCCTCCCAGACGGTCGGTCAGATGTCCCGTAGCATCCAGTCTCCAGTGAGCTCGCGGGGCGTGGCCCACTCCTACTCCTCCGCCCAGCTGCAGAACGCGGCGGCGGCGGCGGCGGCCGCCATGGGCAACCGGCCGGTCAAGCATCCCGCGGCGAGGCCGCTGCAGCAGGGGCCAAAGGGTGGGGCCACCGGCAGCGGGGGCAGCAACCAGGTCCACATGGCCGCCTGGAGGAAGCAGAGCGGCGGCAACACAGGTAGACGCCCGTCCCCGTCCTCAGTCTCATATACATTACGTTTACCTTCAGGGCATTTGGAAGATTTTGATCCAAAGCGTCTTAACATCAAGTACATTTAGTAGAAGAAAGAGAAACGACAATATATGGCTGTCGGTACAGTCGGGATGTTCATAGCAAGCACTAATAATTGTTGGGTTAACCCATTCCCCGTATACAGCAAAGATAGCTGGGATAAGATGCTACACAATTATAAGTACTGTCTTTAAGTGCCAGGACGTACAACATACAATGAATGCTCTCTCCATTTAGATACACCTCTGTGCTTTTGACAACTCCTTCACCGTTGTCTTAGCTCTTCAGTATCGCCGTCTTTATCATTGGATGATTTGGCGAGCGGAACACAATGATGCACGTTTGTCGGGACTCTTATGCCGCTTTTCCACTGCATGGTACCAGCTCGACTCGACTCGACTCAGCTCGCATTTTTTGCGTTTCCACCGCGAAAACATGGTATCTGGTACCTGAAGTGGCTGCTTTTTCTAGTACCGCCTTGCTCTAGGTTCCAAGCGAGCTGAGCCGATGCTAAAAGGTGACGTCGGCAGACGGCCGGCCACTGATTGGCCAGAGAGTGTGACGAAGTCACGAGAGCGACATGGCAACCATGCTGGTAACAGCCATAGCAGCGCCGCAGCCAACATATTCCACTTCTTCAACTTCTTCAACATGCCAGTTAATACTACGAACACGAATACCATCGCATCGATGTCCTCCATTGTTGTTATGTGGGTTCTGTCCATGCGTCGGTTGCGTAGGTGTTGTTTGCGTCGAGTACAAAAATACGTCACGGCCCTTTCGCGCAGCTGACCGCGCCCACGTCCAGGAGGTACTATTTGCGGTGGAAAAGGACCCGTGCTGCTACCGTGTCGTGTCGAGTCGTGTCGAGCTACATGTGCGGTGGAAAAGCGGCATTAGAGGACAGATGTTTATTGTGCCACATCTCAAAATGTTGCTGTTCTGGCATGGTATAACTGGGGAGTAAATGTGTGTCCTGGAGAATGGAACAACGGGTGTTTGCGACGGGTTCACTGATGCACCCTGTCCCCGACAGGTGTCCCCATGACGTACGTGAACCCCAGCCTCGCCGCCCACAAGACCAGCTCCGCCGTGGAGCGCCAACGGGAGTATCTGCTGGACATGATCCCATCACGCCCCATCTCCCAGACAGCCAACACATGGAAATAATGCTGCACCATGAACCTCTGCAATAACTATGACCCCATTGAAATAATTTCACCCTCCTAATTATCAACATAACTACGGACCATGCCGGGGGGAGGACCTACGTTTTGACCCATATTTAGGAAGTACAGAAAAAAAAAAAGTGAATAGAAAAAAATATATATTTCCCTCGCTCTTTCTGCTGCCGTCTGTCTGTCTCTACGTCCTATGGATTGTGAATATTCAGGAGTGCCGGGGACGGGACGTGTACGACCTCAGATGTGTCTGTCGTCTCTCCCTCTGTCGTCGGTTGAACCTCAAGTTTGCAACGAGAGGGAGCCGTCGCATCCTCGCTGACCTCCATTCTAGCTGGGAGATGGCCGCCATCTTGCACCGTCAAAGATTAGCCTTAGCTCTGACCCCATTCCTCTCCAGGTGAAGTAGGACACTAGGAGCCTGCGGTTGCTGGACTCGCCTCTGAAGTTCCATCTTGTTGGGATTTTTACCCATCTCCATTATTTGGACGGTTCCCAGGTGTTTCTGAAATCCTTTTTTTTTTTAATAGCTATATGGGCTGAGTTAAGTAGCTGTCCACCGACCTCGCAAAACATTATTCACTGCCACTCGTGGTTGAAAAAAAGCCCATAATCAATACTTTTATTCCAACATGTCTGGCAGGGAACAAAGCTTCTGGAGTAAGATGGCTGCTCTTAAATCCATTCTGACTACATAGTTGTGGAAATAAAACCTTGTGTAATACCGGGGGAATCAGGAGTAATGGCCAGAAGTGAGCATTACTCGGCTATGGTCCATTAACTGTGGTTCTATGGTGGGGAGGGTAGCTTGTGGACCATCCAGGAAATAATAACTGCTTTAGCTTTGCAAAAACGAATACTAAAGACTTAAAAAAAGAAAAGACAAAACAAAAAAAATAACGTTTATCTCCACACAGATTGCCTCTCCACTTTGTGTGCGTGTGTATAGCAGAGCGTTTGGGCAGTGTGTCGGGATAATTTTGTATGGCTGAATATGAAACGTGTCCTGTAAGTCCTATACTGTGTTTGAGATGTCGTGCTCCCTGACGCGTGGAACTGGCCTCTTCGAGGGCTCCTGGTTAAGGTTACTGTTGAGGTGGTTTTACATCTGCTGGGTTCTGTGTTTTAGCCGACTTTTAATGACTTGTTTCTAAGATGAAGACCATTAAAACAGATAAATGTCTCGCTGTCTAATATTTAAACAAAATCAAAATGCAGACTGAAAGTTTCGGGGACTTCTTGGATATTGTAGAAAGGAAATAAGAGAAGAAAAAAAACGTCCAAAGAACTACTGGAGTCCAAATGGAGAATCTTCTCCCAGGGGGTTGGGTGTTCCTGAACCCTCTTTGGATGTAAAAATATACGTTCCTGCTAAGCCATGGGGCTGTGAACGATGTCATGGTTCATGACGTGGTTTTGCTTTTAGTTGTAGTTTGTGGCGGATTCTTTTTCCTCTTTAGACAACTTTTCCCGGTTTATTTATAGGGTCCCGTTAGCAGAGGTTTGCGTTTAGGCATCGGTTCGAATGGGTCTCCCATTTTAAAACATGCGCATCTTCTGTCCTGCACACCCTGTCATTGGTTTAGAAGAAGCTGGTCCCATTTCAGAATGTAACCATTTAAAAACAAAACGCACCATGGATATGTTTTCTTTTTTTGTCTGCTTTGAGGTGTCGTCCATGATTTGTCTGATATAATTGGTTCTTTACAATTGTGATGTGCGATGCAATGTGTTTTCTAAGGATTCAGTGGCTCAGGATAAGCTAGTGTGGGGGGGGGGGGGGGGGGGGGAATCCAATATGCCCATAACAAAAAGCGGCGATGCGCTCAGCCTCCGGACAGTCTACGAGGCTATAACCTTTTCATTTTGCGATGGCTGCCTTTGTAAGGTACATACGATTGGACGATTACAAAATGGCTATGTTTGGGGTCTCGGGTTGTAATGGATACTTAAATTATTAGTTTTAAATTGTTTGTTTTCTCTGTCTCTTTTTTTTTGCGGGCGGTGTGCACAATGGTCGAGAAATTAAAGCAGCCGTCACATGAGGTCCGCCCCGATCGGTGCATTCTTGTAAAGACTGCTGACGCGCGAGTTAGGCAACCTTCTTTCACAGGTTTAATTTATAGGTAAACCTTGTATACCCTTAACCAATGTGTTCATCCCTTTTTACACACATGCAGTGTTTTTGTTAAGTATAACCCCAATCTTTAGAGATGTTTTTTTGTTTCTTTGTGTATAGACCCATGTATCGGTCTCGATTCTTTTGTAAGGATTGAACAATGCCATCATTGAGGATTTACGACTTTGTTAATTCATAGGTTTTCTGTTTTTCTTTTCAAGGCCATCGCTCACCAAGAAGCCCTGTGTTGAAAGCTAAGGTCTCAGTGTTTAGTAGACGACATTGTCATTTGTTCATCGGTAGAACCCCAAACAGGTGTTTAGGAACATCTGGGACGTTTGGGACTCCTCATTTCCACAGTTGGATTGATTTAAATCGGCCGGGGATATTTCAAACTGTCTGTGTATGGCAGACAAGGGCCGGATGTAGCAAAAGGATTCGAACTGTTGAATGTAACGCGAACGACTGGAGAGTTGGCGTTAAATGTGTGGACCGGCTGCAGGCCCTCCGTGCACCGCTGGGTGTCGCTGCTGAGGCCGGTTACGTCATCATTCCGTCTCCTCCAGGGATCCCCGCTCCAAGGCGCTTCTTCGGGGAAATGAGGTGTACATGAAAAATATACGTTTGGATTCTTTTTTTTTTTTTTCTCTCACCGCTCTATCAAGTAATAATAAAAACTAATTTTAACCCCTCTATCAAGTTTGATTTGTAGTGTTATTGTTCATTTTTTGCACAAGTATTTCACGGCCGGTACATATATGGTGGCCTTGATCTGAACTGTTAAAAGACTTTCCATGTGCTGGCCGCATTGCTCGTTAAAGAGAACGGGCACATGTTGAACACTTCAAACACACACTAACAGTCAATAAGCAGAGTTTATTGTGGGACCGCCGCCGCAGCATCGCTGTCCTCCACTGCCGGCTGCAGCCAGGTGGACTCGGCCACCTGTTGGATGTCCGGCCGGGCAGAGGCGTGGTACTGAAGGATGAGCAGGATGAAGGACTTGCACGAGTCCGCCAATGCCGCGTTCTCGGGATACGCCATCGGCGCCCGTTGAGCCCGGACGAGTCTGATCGCGTTCGAGTCGTCGTAGGGCATGCACGCCGTGAGCATGACGTAAAGAATGACCCCGATGCTCCAGATGTCCGACTTCTTCGGGTCGTAGTGATTCCCGAGGAGAACTTCTGGTGGCGCGTACAACGGGGTACCGCAGAATGTGCTGCTCAGGTCAGAGGGGCCTTCTAAAAACCTCCCAAATCCAAAGTCTGTGATCTTCACCTCGTTGCCAACTGTGAGCAGTATGTTCTCACACTTCAGATCCCGGTGGACGATGTTGTTTTGGTGAAGGTAGCAGACGGCGCTAACAATCTGGGTGAAGTACGTCCTGGCCAGTTCCTCCGGGAACCTGCCAACCTGTTGGATTCTCTCCAGGAGGTCAGTGGCAGCCAACTCCATCACGATGTACAGCCTCCCGCTAGTGCTGTCGATCAGCTCATGGAGACGAACGATGTGGTCGTGACTGACCGTCCTCAGGATAGTCAGTTCCCGCGATAAAAACTTGACGGTAAAGTCTTGCGGTGCCGATCTTCGATCCACGATTTTGATGGCGACGTTATGGCCGTGTTTGGTGGAGCTGGCGATTTTTACTTTGGAATAAGTTCCTTCGCCGATGGTTTTCCCGAGTCTGTAGCCCCTTCTCCCCAGAACAACCCTGCTGAACATGTTCACAGTGTCAGTGTGTGTACCTGCTATTGGTTAATTCAGCGAGCGCTCGGCAAATTCTGTCATCTGTGCATCCGAGTTGATGGATTGAGATAAAGTTGGGCCCGGTCAATGGTGTCTTTTTGTGGTCAATTCGAGGAGCTGATGTTTGGGGTACTGGGAAGCCGTTGCTGTGGAGCGGTCAAACTCTCTCCGTTCCACTTAACATTATGACATAGGCCCAAGGGTCAACGTTCTGCAGTCAGAAGAGGCCTCAATAAGAGACCGAATACTACAATGGGCTGTAGACGGATAAAAAGTCATGCGTTCATGCGATAAATTAAAAGTGTATATTGAATTGTTCCGTTTTATTTTGGGGCAAAGGGTCTACATATGTGTTCTTGTATTTAATGTAATTACTACTTCATGAGTTCAGCGCTGCAGCTCTATTTTAACACCACCAGGGGGCAGAGTATCAACAGTCCCGTGCCAGTCTTCACTCATCCATCCCGTGTTGTGTGTGCATGCGTGTATCTAGATCTAGAGCCTGCGTTCCCAGTAGCCGCCCACTCAAATCAAAGCGTTACTTTGAAGTTGGCATGGAGTGCTGCCTGTGCAGCAGCATTTACATTTCTCGGTTCACCGTGAGTGATATCATCACCGCCTTGAACGCGTCGAATCCAATCTTAAATCTTATCCGTTGTTTATTCTCCGATAAAGACACGGCAGTAGCCTACGCAGCGTGTTCCCACTGTACACGGTCATTAGCTCTGTTTAGCAAATACGTTTTCCATCTTCATCCCCCTCAAAGTCATTAAGATTCATCATCATCATCAGATGAAGGGTGTTGCCCTTCATTTCACGGCCTCATTCTATTGCTCATTTTACTGGCTGTGTGACTGTTCTCATCCCTTTGGTGTTCGCTGCGTGTGTGGTGAGTGTTTGAGTGCGTGTGTGTGTGTGTGTGTGTGTGTGTGTGTGCGTGTTTGAAGAGGTGGGTGTAGGCTGTTGGGATACCAAAGCTTGCTTTAGCAGCTCTGATTGCACTTGCCACAGCCAATGGGGCGGCTTGCGTCTCCCCCCTCCGCCTCCCTTGGTGAACGCCGGTGTTACTCCGAGCCAGTCCCGTCAACACAGGAGTCTCTGAGCGTCAGTGAGAAGCAGACAGATATCTTTTTATATATAGAGAGAAAGAGAGTGAGAGGGAGAGAGAGCGTAGATGAAAAAAAAAAAAGGCATACAAAAGCAGCGTTGTGAGTGGGAGACGGTAATCACCTTCCAGGATCTGAACCAATAGTAAGAGAGCCAGAGGGAGAGATAGCAAGCCTATTTATCTCCTCTCACTACACTCAAGTACAGAGCTAGAGTGCGCGTGTGTGTCTGTGGAGTGTTTATTCAGTCAGACAAATAGGGATCGTGTGCGTGTTTGTGTGTTTCTTTTTCTCTTCCTCCCTTGAAGTGGGGAAGCCTGGTCTGACTGTGCCTGCCTTTTTTTTGGAGAATCCCATTGGCCGAGACGGACCCACTGCCGGACGAGATGAACCACAGCGCCACCAAAGTGGGGTCGGAGACCTCTGAGCCCCTGCGTTACATCAGGTAGGTGTCCCACCCCTCTCTCCTACTCTCCCCGACCATCCTCTAGCGATCAGACATCCACTGTCCCTCCACTGTCTCTTCACTGTCTCTCTACTCTCTCCTATCCGGAGCCATCCTTTACTGATCAGACCTCCGCTGTCTCCCCACTGTCTCCTATGGTGAGCCATCCTCCAGCGATCAGACCTCCACTGTCTCTCCACTGTCTCTTCACTGTCTCTCTACTCTCACCTATCCGGAGCCATCCTTTACTGATCAGACCTCCGCTGTCTCCCCACTGTCTCCTACGGTGAGCCATCCTCTAGCGGTCAGACCTCCACGAACGCCGGTGGGTGAGAATAGGGGTACAGTGCATGGTAACCTGTAGAAAACGCGGATTACTGTGCGTGCCTCTACTCTGACATCAGTCTTTCTGTTTTTATCATGGACGGAGAGAAAAGAGGGACGGGAGATATGATACGGAGGTGTCATGGGTTGGCCATGTTTTATTTCGATTTTGAGGATTGATAAAGGGTCAGACGACAGAATGGGACAGGGGGGGGGGATTCCGTCCTTCATATGTTGTTCCCAGAAATCACCAGCGTCCTAACAGCTGTGCGTGTGTGTTCCAGCCTGCCGTGTCGGCTTGTGTCTCCCTCCGGGCGCGGGGGAAATAGATTGAGTCCCCAGTTTGCGTTCCACATATTGGCGGTGTTATTAAATCAGCGGAGCCCGGTTTAATTTGGTGTCATCAGGACGCGGTCCACTGACGATTCTCTAACACACTCCTCTGTAAGCCGGAGACCCCTCGAGTCAGATAGGCGCCCACAGACCTCCATCCGATGGTGCCCCCCCCCCCCCCACACACACACACACACAAATCCCTGTCTGCTGCCATTGTAACATCATGGTTACTGTGTGTGTGTGTGTGTGTGTGTGTTTTTGTCTTTAAAGTGTTCATTTAAACTGGGGCGTAGGGCACATCGATGTGCTTGCATGCTTTTAACGCGTCTCTTTTAAAACGTCCTTATGACTTCCGACAACATGTCGCCTGACCCTGAAGGAAGCGCTGCGACACATCTCACCACATCAGGCTGGTGTGAAGCATCCTGATGTGTGAAGACTGGGGCCTCATCACTGCCTCTGTGTTGTGTCCCAACGGGATGCCGGGTCAATTCTTTAATGCTCGCTACATGTTCTGTTCCCTTTCGTGATTGGTGGTTCCAGTATCCTCTATGAATAACCCTCTCTGCCTCGTTTATAAAAAAAGGTCCTGCATTATGCATGCACATACCAAACGACTGATTTCCTTCCTAATCCGGTCTGGACCATGGTGAGCCCTCTAATCAGTTCCCAGCGATTTGCTATTTGATTAGCCTTTCAGCAAGTCGGAGGCATTGAGACCCATTACCGCCCATACCATTCCCTTGCTTTTGTTCCCCTCTCTGTACAATGAAGCAATCAATGTTGGTTACAGTGTCAGCCGCGTTGTGTTTGTGTGCTGTGCTCCGTGTGCGCTCATTGTGTGCGCGGACGAGGCTGCCAGCGACGGTTGATTAGGCTTCACCCGAGAGGCTCTGCCCCTGGCCTCCAGGCTCTGTGATCTCCACAGCGTGAACCGAGACTGCTATTAAGCAGAACAGCCCCGGCACGCCATTAAGGCACACCGTTACATCTGTGCCACAGGGATCGTACATTGTGGAGCCTGCATCACCGCTGTGTGTGTGTGTGTGTGTGTGTGTGTGTGTGTGTGTGTGTGTGTGTGTGTGTGTGTGTGTGTGTGTGTGTGTGTGTGTGTGTGTGTGTGTGTGTGTGTGTGTGTGTGTGTGTGTGTGTGTGTGTGTGTGTGTGTCAGGGAGGATTCCCGGTGTTTTGTGGCAGAGGTAACGGCGGCCTTTTTGTTCAATAACCTTTTTGTTCGATACATAATCGGTTTAAGCATGTGATGTTTGGGGTTTATGCCAACCAAAAGATTAGGCAAAGATCTCATCTTAAAAAATAAACCTACAGGCATTCATGCGTGGAAGATAATATCGTCTACGGGTGATATAGCAAAGCTAATCATCGTAGAATGAATTTCACATTGAACCATTAGTATTATGTGGAATTTGCATATATTAAACAATACACGTTTCCACTGGATCTAAAAGGATTGACTAAAGAATGAAGTACAGTTTTAATACTTGAGTGTGCAAGAGTCTGACCCCAACTCACTCATGTATACACACACATACTCAATGCCTGTATTTGTTTTGAAATAGTTTAGGAAAAATGCAAAGCAATATTGGGTCTATGCAGTGGCTTCTACAATGCTCCCTGTAATAATTAACATGAATAACATAACACTTCTAATACCATAGCCATCAGAATAGGAGTGGAGTGAGAAAGACTGGACGTTTCCCAGCCTCTTGAGTTGTTGTCCCACCTATATTTATTATCTGTGTACCATCGTATGCTGTAAATGTCAGCCGTTGATCTGAGCTGAAAGGTCAGGTCTCTGTTAATAGTACCTGGCTGCTGGAGACCTCAGTCTGTTTCCCTATCAACCGGGCGGTTCGCGTGCATCCCTCATGTCTCCAGCTTTTCTTTAGAGTGATGTCACATCCACTCTGAAATGTCTCCATAGTCTTTTGCCAAAGTGGAAAAGCATGTTTGTTTCAGATAGTGAGATGAGTCTTCTAATGAGGTGATTAATCAGTAATCATTAATTTGGGTGTGGCTTCGAAGTGATACACTGTCAGGTCAATGAGGTGAATCCGGTTCTGAATATCAAACGATATAACATTTAACAGAATATAATTTGAGGTATGTATGTGAATGTAAGCCAGTGTTCTTACTAATTGGCACATTTGCATGCAAATGGGATTCTATAGAGGTATGAGAAATGCACGGTGTAATCCTCATCCGTTGGCATGTCTCTGTGATGAATATGCTCTCTGTAAGCCTATTATGGCAACATTTATTATCCCTAATGTTTGTCGAGGCAACTCTCAAATTGTTCTATGTTCTCTGACACACAGGAGCACTGTCATCTGTCTGTCTGTCCTCTTTACGTGTTCCCTGGCCTGTTCCCTCAGCCCGTCTGTCAGTCTGTTTGTCTGTCTGTCCGTCTGTCGGTCAGCTTGACTGGTGGTCCGTTTAAGTATTCTCCCCTCGATTTCCCCCCCCCCCCCCTCGTCCAGTCTCTCCCTATTACTGTCCGCCTGCCAACCTGTCTTCCTCTCCCCGGGTACCTGCCTGTCTCACCTGCTGCTCCGATGTTGGCAGCGATACACTGGGCTTATTGTCATTCCCTGCTGCTCTCTTCCCAGCCACCCCATTCCCATGCAGGCAGGCAGCCCCGGTGCCTTCCGATGGTGGACGCCTCTTTTTATAGGTCAAGTGTAGCGATGGAGAGGGTGTTGGGGGGGGGGGGGGGGGGGGAGAGGACATGGATACATAGCTGGAGATGGCTGGAGCAATCAAGCCGGTTGTTTTGGGACTTACAGCGGTCTATGAACCATACAGTGCATCAGGAGATAGTATACACATCTCAAGGAATAATGGTAGTAAGATGAGAAGGCGCATGCAAAATAATATAATAATAACACACACACACACACACACACACACACACACACACACACACACACACACACACACACACACACACACACACACACACACACACACACACACACACACACCTGCTCTGTGTCCAAAACAGCCAGTCCTTTCTGAGTCTGCTGACTCAGACTAGCAAGCGGGCTGCTAAGTACCAAAGCACCCTGGGCCAATTGGAGAGGGATGGAGGGACCAGGCACTGGGTGCCCTGTGTGCCCAGGATGGAGGTGAAGAGGGCTGAAAGCACTTTCCCATCTCCAAGATTTAGAATTAAATAGTTTGCAATGTAGGCCAGCTGCTGACTGTCAGGCTGTCGTCTAGAACAAATGTTTTAATGAGCCTACTAATGATGCTCGGTCGAATGGCATATGTAGGATGGTTCATGGATTATGTGTATATAATATATATATATATATATATATATATATAGATGCTAAAATACATAATAAACATGATTTTTCCACTAGCCTCCATTGTATTTCCTTATCTTCTAAGATGGACAACAATTATTCATGAGACACTTTCTGTTTCAGTTTCCTTTTTAGGGTGAGGTAGTGTATGAGGGAGAGGGACGCTCACACCCTGTGTGTGTGTGTGTGTGTGTGTGTGTGTGTGTGTGTGTGTGTGTGTGTGTGTGTGTGTGTGTGTGTGTGTGTGTGTGTGTGTGTGTGTGTGTGTGTGTGTGTGTGCACGGCCGCCCGTGTGTTCCTGATAAACCCATCAGCGGTCCCCGGCAGCGCTCAGACGAGACCCCCCCCCCCTCTCGCCGCCCTTTCAATGAAACGAAAACGAACGCGATTGAGACGACCTTGAGAAGCCCACCTCTGAGCCCACCGCCGCCTCCCGCTCCAAGGCCGCTCCGTTCTACCTCTTTTTCCTGTTCCTTCCGGTTCTCCCCAGCTCTGTACCCCTCAGGCTGGCTGTCGTCCCCGACGTTCCTCCTCTGGGATTAATAAAGTTCCATCTTATCTTATCGTCACGCAGACAGCAGTCGGCTGTGACCGATAATGTTTTCCGCTGGCTCCAATGGCCTGTCAGTTGACTCATAATAACCAGGATGGAATTGTTTTTTTCCCCCTGTTATAACTCATAACCTCGGTCTCGTCACACTTAATGCATCTATGATGGATTTCTGAAAAGAGGGCTCACATTAATGTTGTTGTTATTAAAAATTCTCCGTCGATATTTGAATGATGTGATCATATTTCAGTGTATGTTGCTAACCGTAAACGTGAGGGTTTTGTTCAGTATAAGATTACGTCGTTCGATTTACACATAGTTGCTCGGGGCCTGTGTGTGTGTGTGTGTGTGTGTGTGTGTGTGTGTGTGTGTGTGTGTGTGTGTGTGTGTGTGTGTGTGTGTGTGTGTGTGTGTGTGTGTGTGTGTGTGTGTGTGTGTGTGTGTGAGTTTGTGTGTGAATTCATTAAAATAAATCGATAGTCCTGAGCAAAGCAATATGAGCAAATTATGATTTTGGTTTGCTTCTGATATTTTTCTGAAAAATATGTCTGCTCACACAAGTGTCTAGTGTATGTGGGCATGCATACACTTCCGTGTTCATACACATTGGGAAGAGAGAGAGAGAGAGAGAGAGAGAGAGAGAGAGGGAGAGGGAGAGGGAGAGGGAGACGGAGACGTACCCATATGTTGCCCCATATGTGTACGAGGCGGCCGGGCTACTTTAACCACACAAGGGTTTAATAAGTAGCTCACCTCCCCTCGCTTGCATCACCATGACAACCGTGATGGGCAAATGCTACCGTAGACCTGGACACTTAAACTGGTCACTGAGTTATTTCTGGGATTACACTCAAACAGCCATTTGCATTGATAGGTTCATGTCATTTCTTTGTATCCCCTATAATGCTGTTGTTCTCTATAGTTCTTAACCAGATTAATTAAAAAAAATGCTAATTTCATTCCAGCACCTCCTGACCTCCTTTTCCCAAGAGCTTCTGAAAGGTTGTTCCACTCTGAAACATGGACAATGCTTCCCGTTTATCCTGGGCGCGCACACACCACACCACCACAGCCAGCCAGGTATGCTCTAGGTCCCTTGACTATTTTCTTGCGATATATCTTATCTTTTGCCCTTCCACACAAAAAGTGGAAAACACTGGCCGTGTGTTTTTCACGGAAAGTGAACACCGAAAGAAAGAACGTGTCGACACATTTTCTCCCGATGTGTTGAAGATTTGAGTCTGAGACGGAACCTTTCCCCCCCTCTGACCTCCGTCCCCCTGCAGTTGCTCGCTCTAACACAACTCGCTCTAACACAACTCGCTCTAACACAACTCGCTGTAACACAACTCGCTCAAACACAACTCGCTCTAACAAAACTCGCTGCAATAAAACTCGCTCTAACACAACTCGCTGTAACAAAACTCGCTCAAACACAACTCGCTCTAACACAACTCGCTGTAACAGAACTCGCTGTAACACAACTCGCTCTAACACAACTCGCTCTAACACAACTCGCTGTAACAGAACTCGCTGTAACACAACTCGCTCTAACACAACTCGCTGTAACAGAACTCGCTGTAACACAACTCGCTCTAACACAACTCGCTGTAACAGAACTCGCTGTAACACAACTCGCTCTAACACAACTCGCTCTAACACAACTCGCTCTAACAGAATCTCATAAGCTCCTCCGGCTCCGCAGAAAGCCAACGCAGTAGATCGGGGTTAACTCCCACAGCTGCTGGGTGATCTGCGTGGACGGTCAGGATGAAGCATTGTTCTGCTATCAGGACGGATCCTGAGGGATTCCCTCTCCAGTGAGAGCCGTAGATGGTAGAAGGGAAGAGGTGAGCGATGAGGGGCGAGGAGAAGGAAACACTCATCACCCGCAGAAATAAGAAGCAACCGTAGTGACTCCAGGTTTAACCTCTCACAGACGAGACTTTTATTTTACATCAAAGGTCTTTACTACTAAAACTGTATTGTGACCAAATTGTTTTACCCATTTTTACACCGTCTCTGAGACATACTCTCTCTCTGTCTCTGTCTCTGTCTCTCTAGCTCTATATCTCTCTCTCTCTACTCTATTCCTCCTCTGTATAAATACTCTCTTCAGTATACCAGATGCTGGTATGCTGGAGGAAAATGACACGCCGTTGGTGGTGAAACTGGTACCGTTATTCACAACTGAGGATGTCACTGTACTCATTAAGGAGACGATGTTCTTCTGAGGACAGAACTATAGCAGGTGCTCTAGGTCTTGGTCGGTGGGGGGTCAACTTCCAGGTCCAACTTTCAATAATGAGGACGTCGGGATGAAAAAATAGGAACAGTGGAAAAATGTAGAGAGGAGAAAAAACAGCAACGCTCTCCTGTGTGTGTGTGTGTGTGTGTGTGCGTGTGTGTGTGTGTGCGTGTGCGTGTGGAGGTCAGCTCCCTTATGATCCCCTTACAGTATCATCTTCCGAGCATCTCTTTGCACCTGTCATGCTGCCGGTTCATGCGTAGGATGTCGCCATAGAAACCCCAGACTAGATGCAGGGCTCTGGGGGGAATGGACACTTATTTTAGGCAATGTATACTTACTCAAATGTATTAACATATCACCAGCCGCATGAATGACTGTTTGACTGCATCCATCAAATTGTTCTCCTTGCTAGTTGATGAATAATTTACTTTTGTTTTTCTTGCAAAGTGAGTGAGTGAGATGGAACTGGAGCATAGAGATGTATTACTACTAATTGGGGAAAAATTTGAATTTTAGACTTCCTGTAACAGTTGAAACCCATTCTGATTGTGCCGTGTGTGTGTGTGTGTGTGTGTGTGTGTGTGTGTGTGTGTGTGTGTGTGTGTGTGTGTGTGTGTGTGTGTGTGTGTGTGTGTGTGTGTGTGTGTGTGTGTGTGTGTGTGTGTGGGGGGGGGGGGGGGGACGGGGGGGGGGGGGGGACGGATGAGACAGTCAGGCGTCTCAGAATTGGGCTAAGTGGCTCTCCCAGCTCAGTCCTGATTGTCATGTTGTTTTGTTC
Organism: Gadus macrocephalus; assembly: GCF_031168955.1. Lineage (NCBI taxonomy): Eukaryota > Metazoa > Chordata > Actinopteri > Gadiformes > Gadidae > Gadus > Gadus macrocephalus. Next base: position 24,332,401 of record NC_082393.1, read on the forward strand.
CGTCTGAGAAATGATGGAATACTTTTGAATGCTTATTATAGAAATAACATTCTTCTCATATAGCTTAATTTCCCATAGAACATTTGTTCTTTCTTGTTGCCAGGCAACATAAAAAAAACCACTTCATTTTTTTATTAAATCCATATTTCGAAACTAATGCAGGGCGTTGTCCTTTTAGATGCTCAACGCCGTCTGTGATGTGCTCTGAGGCTGCCAAAAAAGTAATAAAATAACACACAGAAAGGGAAAAAACATTCACTTTATAATCCATCAGTTCGTGGAGCCGACACTTTGCGCGTAATGTGATTAGCTGTGCTGTGAGGATCCATCACCTTGATTGACTGTTATCGAGGCTGGACCCAGTACTGGGTATCCAACCATCAATAATGGTTGCACACAGATGGAGGGAGGGAAAGAGTATTTATAGAGAGAGAGGGAGGTAGAGGGCGGGAGAGGGCGGGAGAGGGCGGGAGAGAGAGAGAGAGAGAGAGAGAGAGAGAGAGAGAGAGAGAGAGAGAGAGAGAGAGAGAGAGAGAGAGAGAGAGAGAGAGAGAGAGAGAGAGAGAGAGAGAGAGAGAGAGAGAGAGAGAGAGAGAGAGAGAGAGAGAGAGAGAGAGAGAGAGAGACCACCTGGTGGGACATGCAGGCAAGTCGGTCAGATGGACAATTAAACTGACATTTGAAAAAAGACAGGCGATGTCGCGAGTCGGAGAGAAAGGCCGCTGGGGACGAGAGAGGGCTGAGCAGAAAGATGAAAATTAGGCAGAGTCCACAAACAACACAAAAAGAGAGAAAATCTGAAATTTAATATAGTGCCAGAAATAAATCTATTATATGCACTACACCATCCCTCCTCTCTGCGTTTCCCTGCTAGACCATAATTCGATAATAGAATGCCCGAGTGGTTTCCAATGGTTACCAGGAACTAATGAGAATGAATTGTGACAACGTTGCCAACGTAATGTTGTGTAGTGCTGCTAAGATACCAATATGAACTTCTGCAACTTTGCATGAGGGCAAGAAGTTTGTGTTATTAAAAGAAGGTGCTATTTCATAGTGTGTGTGTGTGTGTGTGTGCGTGTGCGTGCGTGCGTGCGTGCGTGCGCGCGCGCGCGCGCACGCACGCATGTGCATGTGTTATATAATCTAAAAATGGGAATAAACTTTAATTATGTACTTAGTAATCATCATTTATTTTCTGTCTGGCTCCCTCTGATACTCTCTCACTCACTCACTCACTCACTCTCTCTCTCTTGTACTCTCTGTCTCCCTCTCTCCCTGCATTGGTATTAGTTAATTAGTACTCAGACTGCTGGTGGCCCAATAGGAGCTATTAGGGGGATAATTCTGCCCTTTCAACACCTGATGAAATTGCTACTTGAATATCACGCTTAACAATCACGCTATATCGTTTAGTGATAATTATGTAATAAGATGTTCAGGAATAAGATCCGTCAGTCATTTTAGTTTCAGTCATTTTGTTGCAATTCGAGGATCCAATGGTTTAAAACCCTGGTCCACTAGTTGGGAACAGGAACCTGTGAAATGATTCAGATGATAGCAGTCTCTGTACAACCAAAGGGTCGAAGGGCATCAGTGTCTGATGGCCACAGCCCACAAGCGGCCTCTGGTTGGATGGGTTCTGCTTTGAGAGATCTCACTGACCCAGTTTTTGACTGAACATCATAGAACTCGAGCCAATCAGAGGAACGCTCGTGCTCTCGTTACTCTTGCCGGATCTGGTTCAAAGTAAAGCAAATCAAAACTATCGCCATCTGAGAGAAGCTTTCCGTGCTGGTTCCTGTTGATCTTCAGACCATTTTTGAAAATAATCATGAACGTTTCCTGGGGCCATACGGCGATCGAATGGTCTCATGAGGCTGGAGGCACCAAGCGTTAATCCTTATAGAGATGAAAAAAAACAATCAAGACACTTAGTAGTGTATCAAGACACTTAGTAGTAAAAGTAGGATTGAACTTGAGCCCCACACCCTTGCCTAGTACTTAGCTATTACGTATCTTTGTTGCGTATGGGTTAACCTAGCAAATTAAGTGCTTGGCACTTGGTTCTATGAACATCCTCACTGTACCCACACCGATATATTGTCTCGCTTTCTTCTGACAAATGTTCTTATTGTAAGTTGCTTTGGATAAAAGTGTCTGCCGAATGCCCTAAATCTAAATGTAAATGTAACTTGAAACAGAGCCCGTCCTCTTACCCCAAAGGAACGGTACTCGAGGCTGTGTCCACGGTCAAATGGGATCGCTCCCGCGAACCGAACGGGTTCCCGCTGAGAGCCAAGTGGAGACAGTAGCTATAGCAACTCCAAGCGCCTTGCTCCATCTGGGCTGCAGCTGCTCCCCCAGGCTGACAGACAGACGTAACTCTTTCAGCTAATAACAGGAGGATGATTATCCAAAGGCATGTGAGGGTGTGTGTTGGTTTGTCTTCATGTATTGCCGGAGCCTGTGATGGCTGGGTGAGAATGGGGATCTTTCCCTCGCTACCTGACCTTCTCTAGCACCTCACAATGGTTGACAATGGTTATATCTTTCCACCGGCTATCTTCCAATCTGGGAATGTAGAGTTAATTATATTTTATGAACCGGAAATAGATTTCAGGTTCTTCACCGTTCAGGTTATAAAAGAAAATGGCTGATCTGGTTATGCCAATCAGCTGATCCTATAGTGCTGGTTGTCGCAGCAGTAAGTCCGATTTGGATGTGTGTGTGTGTGTGTGTGTGTGTGTGTGTGTGTGTGTGTGTGTGTGTGTGTGTGTGTGTGTGTGTGTGTGTGTGTGTGTGTGTGTGTGTGTGTGTGTGTGTGTGTGTGTGTGTGTGTGTGTGTGTATATACATATATGTTCAGACAAATATTTTCCTTTTTTTTATATTGGAGTGATTAGAGTACAATTTAGTTTTCAATAATCATAACATGGACTACATATTGGGAGGCTCAGAACCTATCTAAAATTTGATTACTTCCACCATGAATCTGATCTCAGGCTGGTGTGAATGTTAGCAGGGGCCTGCAGGTATAATGACCTGGGTCACAGAACATCTGGAAGGGGGAAGAAG